>NC_081413.1:569026540-569184040 GCF_030272615.1 Cryptomeria japonica
GACTGACATACAAGGGAATGCAGCAAACAAATAGTTCAGCAAGACCAAACTCAAGAGCCTGGCAAAAGTCCAAGTGATGAGAGGGGTGTTGATGCCCAAAAGCCAATCATGAGCGACACCAGGCAAGGTTTAATGCTTAAATCTGAAAGGGTGATTAGCCCAAAAAGTGGAATCATCTGGTCAAAGAGGAAAACCCACAAATCTAAACAAACATAAAGATATCAGACGCACCACAACTCGTATTGCTTAAGGAAGAAGTCCACATTGAAGGAATTCTAAACAAGACCAACTGTTGAAAAAAAGATGAATCACTTGTAATATCAGATAAGCTTTCTTCAATCCTAAGATAAGAGACCTAAAAAGACAGATTGAGAAATCCGAGCATAGAAATATTGTCACTAAGAAATCCAAAATGAATGCATATGGGGAAGCAGACATGGTGAGAAAAAATGGAATAATTCAGACACATGACCACGGAAACAGAGGCTAACTCAGTAGGGATCTTGTTTTTTTTAACCTGTTTCAGATCTACAGAAAAACTAATAGGATTAATCTAAATAGCAGTTAGTCTTATGCTGATACACCATACAGCCTTCTATTCTCCTAATAGAAAAAGAATAGTTGTCACAATGCTTCCAGCGGCATTAGAATTTTGACCTAATTAGTGCGTTTACACTTGAAATGATTCGTACTGAAATTACAACAAAAACTTGTAAAAAGATTAAAATTACAATACTTTTATAGATTGTTACTGCTTTGATTGGTTTAAAAAAAATTAAAACTATTCAAGAAAGTTAAGTTAGATAACCATGCTGATAGAATCAAGGCAATAAAGGAAGGAAATCCTTGATAAAATGGAAGGCTTTAGATCCTAGATCAAAGTCAATTCTGATGGGGAATCAACAAGAATCACCATATAATCTATAGGTGCAACTATGCAAGCATCTTGGTGGATTATTTTAATTACCCAAGAATCATGTACGTCATTAATATTTTTCATTAAAAAAAATTGGCTTGGAATGGTCTTGCCATTCTTAATACTTGTACAACATATTTGTTTTGGTTTGGAGCATGACAGAAAATGTGAATCCTGTTCAAGGGTGAACCTACAGAATCATTTTTCTAATTTAGGGGCTTCTAGAACTTGCAAAACATTCATACTGAAGCCAAATCTTTGGCCACAGAAGTTCTGGTCATAAGTACTGGCTCTTCTTAAGTTGCTTTTCTAAATTCCTTGGCACAGTGGCCAGCAAGATTGCTGAAATGTAAACCAGATTGATGATTATTTATCAGTTAATGTGACTTATGGTTGAAAATACGGACATAAAATTCCCATCAGAACTACTGGTCTCTACTTTCCAGTCTCGGGATGCAGATGAGGATACTCCAGATGACAGAAAGTGATCTCCTCTGTCTCTTTTTGACATTTTGGAAGATCTGTTCCTGCATTGTACTTTTCAGTTTAGACTTTAGACTATAAATGTTTGTAGCTTGGTTCTGTTTATTGTGGATAATAGGAAAGGGCATGTCCAGTAAAATTGTTTTCAATATAGGCTGGTTTGTTACACTGTTCCACGGTATTTACAATGCATGTTTATTTTAGTGGCCCAACCAAAGTTTTTTAGTAGAATATGGACCTATCAAGAGTCCATCTCAGTGTGGTTTAAGATTGGCTGATCCAAAAACGAATTGTATAATGTAATGTCTTTCAGGTTAGGTTAGTCAAACATAATTGTGTGATGTAATGTCTTTCATAGTTCGAACAAAAAAAACGAATAGAACCCCTTGCTTAACAAGCAAAAAAATGTTTTGTCGATAGGTTAAAAGATACTCACGTAATAACACATAAGAAATAGCTATAAAATTTATTTTAGTTCCATGATTGTAATGATTCTCGAGTAATAGCAAAAGTTGACAGAGTAAGGATATGTGGAGGAACACTTATTAGAGTTGTCAAAGCAACTCTCCTAATTATGTTTAGAAACACTTCATAATATAAAATTTTCAACTCTCATACTAGCAAACTAAGCACTTGCTTTTAATTAAATAAGGAGCAGACTTTTTTGTACATAGATATAAAGCAGTAAACATAGGAGTTATCCAACTTTTTTGCCAAGAGGTTGGAATGCGAGTAAATACCAACAAGACTAAAGTCATGGTCTTCTCTTTGAGAAGAAAGAAGCAGCAAATTAACTTCATGTTTGATGGTTGTCTGTTGGAGATAGTGGAAGAATACAAGTACTTGGGAATTGATTTCTACAATAAGTTCAGCTGGGAGACTTGTAGGTCAAAAAGGTTTCGAGGATGGAAGGCTTCCTATCTCTTGCAAAACAGACATAGGAAAGTGGAGTTATGGGATTGGAAAACCAAGAACACCCTCTTTGGTTCGTTGGTTACACCAGTTGTCCTTTATGGTTGTGAAATTTGAGGGAGTAGCATGTCAAACCACAAGTGCAGGCAATTAGAAAAAATCCAAAAGCATCTAATTATTAGTAGTCTCAAAGTCAAGTCAATAGTTCTGTATGAGATCCTTTTAGCAGAAGCACGAATGTTTCCAATGGAAGCCTCACCAATACTTCATTTGCTAAGTTATTTAAAAAAAGTTTAAAACATGGATAAGCAACGCAAACAAAGGAAGAAGACTTGAATGAATGAAACAGAACAACAAATGGATAAGCAAGTGGGACATTGATTTGTAAGATTGTCCCAACAGTTTTAATAAGATAAAAAAGTTTGTGTTTGAAACATTTAGGACTGCCATGTGGACAAAGCAGGTTGGTCGAAAAAAAGCACATTATATCAAAGAGTTCCAACCCCTTGGAGAAGCATGATGAAAAAGACTACCTAAGGGAAGCAATTAAGGGAAAGGCTAGACTTATAGTTGCACAAATCAGAACTGGGTTCCACCATCTTAGATATGAGACAGGTAGATGGGCAGTCCTTAAGGAGGAGTGGGATGAAAGAAGTTGTCTTTTCTGCAATAAAGGGTGGTGAAAACTGAATAGCACTTCATCTTTGAGTGTGCTGCATATGAGGATATCCGTACACAATGAGGACAATTTGAAAGGGAGCAGTCTAAATGAGTTATTTGAGGAGGCAAGACTTGACAAAATGGCAGGCTTCTTTATCAAGATTCACAACAGAAGAGTCGACAATGAAAAGAACTTTAAAATTGTTAACAAAGATGCTCTTGGTCCCCATAGACTGATGGTCTTGTGGACACCATTAAAACTCATTCATTCATTCATTCAATAAGCAAATAAAATGAAAAGTAATTATTAAAACTCTGGACTATTAACAAACCTTTACAAATCCAGTTCTGCGATCTAAATTCAGGTGCAGGTTCTTTATTTCTCCATACTCGCCAAATAGCTCCTGAAGATCAACCTCTTGTGCCTCTTCGTGTACTCCAGTTACCAAGATGATCCAGCCCTCAATAGCTAGCATCATTAAAGATAAAAGACCAAAGAAAATATTGATTTAACAATACACATGAATAAATTACTTTCACAGAAACAACATTGCAACAAACACAAAGACGTGGATTAACATCATCAATTGCCACAAGGCTTCTAATACAAAATTATAAATACATTTAAATATACATTATAGAATGAAAAACATGTTTTCAAATGTGCAGAAAAAATTGCTATCTCATCACAACTGTCCCAACCATTTACAACTGTAAAATAGTCAGGGTCGGTATAAGGACATCACATTCCAAAAACAAAAGGATACATCTCTGAGGGCCAGGGCCACCACCAGAATCAAGAGAATCAAAGTCTCTGGCTGCAAACCGGGAATTGCGTTCAACATCAATTTCTTCTTTGAAACCCCTCCCTTTTGTCTTCTTGGGTGGACCTTGCTCATGCCCATCACTCAGCTGCAGTTGTGAGGTAGTGCCAGTTATCGTAGATTTTAACTTAGGTGCTGGAACTGAAGGAGCCATGTCTGCATTTGCATTGGTAGTTGCCTCCTCCATCGTTGCATCATCATCCATAAGATCATCGTCTTCTGGCTCAAAATCCACTGCATCCACCTCTGCACCAGCCATGTTTGCTCTGATAGAACCTTTGTTGCTTTCTGCCAATGGAACAAATGAAATCAGTGAGCAGAAGATGCAGGGTGATTTGCTTTGATAATCAAATTATTTGTTATCCAATTAGGAGTAATAAACAAAATAAAGAATTATTTTACCCATTAGGAGAAATGAATAAAAATGACAATTTTTTAATCCATTGGGAGAAATGAATAGAAATAACACTGATATCCACAAAAAAAAAGCAGATTGATGAGACTCAAAAGTAAAGCCTCTTAAGATATACAGCAATTGGCAGACAGAACTGAAAAAACTGAAGCTACCTATAATCGTTCTAAGAAGAAAAAAATGGAGTAGAACCCAAAAACATGTGAACCCCGTTCGAACCTGCATTCAGCTAGAGTCTAGGCCCAGCCTAGCTATTCAGCCCAAGTATGTTTGACATAACTGGGCCCCAGCCAGGACAAAACTGAGAAAACTTGAGGTGAACCCACAGGGTTCTCAAAAAATGTGTATTTTAAAATTAAAAATTGAAAAAAAAAACATAACCCTCCCTACTTATCCGAAGTGTCAAGTTGCCTCAGAAACATAACCCTCCCTATCTTATCCTAAGTGTCAAGTTGCCTCAGCTTGGCAATTTATTTTTCTAAGTGTTGAGTTTCAATTTGCCTTAAAATTTGAGTGAAAAATGATGAAAATGTTGCTAATTGACACAAAGTTTGTGTCAAAATGTTAAAAGTCCCTATAGGGGTCGTTTTTCCACTCCTAGGAGATGAAATGAACCTAAAAATGCACAAAGTCCCGATGGAATTTGATTTTCCACCCTTGGAAACTAGGGAAAATCGCAAAGTCCCGATGGAAATAGAATTTCCAATGCATGAATTAACAAAATTGGGCTTGAAAAGCATGAAAATCAACAAAGTCCCAATGGAAAACGTTTTCCCACTGAGCAATTAAGTGAAAATCAGTAAAGTCCCAGTGGAGGACCATTTTCCACTCCATTTTGAGCATTAAGTTACCTATTTAATGTTGAGGACAAGTAAAGTACTGTTGGAGGTCGAATTTCCACTCCAAGACTTGTTTAACAAGCAAATGAAGTCTTATTGTGGAAAGTCCCGATGATTGAAGAATTTCTACTCAAGACAAAACAAAGGGAATCCAATGTCTCGATCGAGGTTGTTTTTCCACCAGGCTTACAAGGTGAAATATACACGGAAAGTGAAAATCCTGATGACCCACAATTTTCCACTTCGGAGGAAAAGTGACCAAAGTAAGGTGTATTAAGTAAAATTCATGACTCCTAATGAGGATCGATTTTCCACTTGAAGAGTAAGAGATCAAATAATGCAAAAACATCATAAATTTAGTCAACTGATGGAGGTCAATTTTCCACTTGGAGTTGAACTACAAAGAGTTGACCAAAATTAAGTGTCTTGATGAGTGTTGATTTTCCACCAAGAGGCATGAGATAAAGTTAAGTGAGGATTTTTAAGGGCAAATCAGTCCTGATGAAGAGCAATTTTCCACCATTTCATTTGGTGGATGAAATAAAGGAAATTATGGCTGAGTTGTATTTTCCCAATGTATATCGTTTTTCCTCACCTGGCTGATTTAGCATTTTATTTGTCCCACATTCGCTGCGTGGTGGAAACAAGAGGTGAAGTGCTGGATAAAACACGTCCAGCATTAAAATAATCATTAAGCTGCTGATTCGACTCCAAGTCAGCTGGAAGGACAAAGAGATTGAGATCGCCTAAGGTGTTAAGGGAGATTGCACCACCATTGAGATGATTGTGCCATCATCAGGGACAATTTGAACATGAAGGAAGACGCCATTGCTAGCTGAAGTCGTCATTGCCTCAAGGCTGAATTGCATCATTTCCAGCCATCACTTCAAGCTAAAAACGTTTCATTTCCAGCCAATGCAAATGCAGATTGCATCAACAATATAAATCGCGCAAGTGGAAGAGCAACATTCAGCTGATAAAAATGATTTCCAGACTCTGTTTCAGACTTTTACACTCAGAAATCAGACTCAAGACAGTAAATTTGGTTGCAATATCACTTCAATTTTCTGAGTTGAAGGACATTTTTAGATTTACAAATTAAAATAAGACCTTTCTTAAGTTTGAAAATCAAGTTTCTTTAAGGTGAAATTTCCAGATTTTGATCAAATCCTTTGTATGTTTCATAATCAGCATTACCTAGTTTCAATTTTCTGATTTTAAAAAGCTAATAAGTCTGAAAATCAATTGAAATCAGAACCTAGGTTAACTCTGGAAAATTATTTGTTCAAATTTATTGACTTCCAGCTTCATACAAGTACCATGTCAATGGTGGGGATAGCTGCAAGAAAGACTCAGTTGAAGAAAGTACTTGAGGGATACTATCCGCAATTTCAGATATCTTCCAAGTGGAAGAAGGTTGGAGACACCAACATGGAGTATCTGGATAGGAAAAAGATGAAATGAAGGTTGTACGGAACGAAGAACCAGCTGCCCTCTCCCTTGACGGTCAACATAATGAAGAGTGGAATTTACCACGCAGCTGGATTCCCATCAACAATACAATGCAATGAGCTCACCTGACCCACAATCAAGAACAATCTGAACATGGGAGGGGTTGGTGCTTGCACATCTCACCGAAGATGCGGTAAGAGAGGCATTTGGATTCCCAATTACCAAGGGATGCAAACAATAACTAAGGAGGACACCCAAGCTATGTTCGAGAAAGGACCAGATGCATGTATGACTCTCATTAACAATGAGTGGGTTCTTGAGACAACGCATCACCATTCCAAGCTACCGAAGAAACTCCTAAGTTCAGATTTCAAGGAGGAGTTTAGTGATATGATCTTCCTACTCAGCAAGATCACGGGAGCACCTCAAGGAGCTTTATTCGAGACATAGATGTTTTACTTCATTGAGGAGATATCAGCTTGAACAATAATGATAAAATTGGGCCAAGTTCATAAGTGATAACTTGGATATACGGTTGAGGAATTTGGAGAGGACGAAGTCTTTATACATGACTTCTTACTTAGCCTACATGCTAGCAAGACACATCAAGTACAAAGGACTAATATGTAAAGGTGAAGTCGGGAACAAGCAAGGACAACATAAGGTGTATGAATACTATCCACAAATCCACCTACATGAGAAAGAATAGTACAAGGGTGAATGATACATTCACCATGTACCTCACACGGTTGCTACAGGATGGAGTACATAAGAGGTTGTCCAAGGAGGCAATGTTATTAGTGGAAAAATATGGATCATGGTTTATCAAATTCCCTACCTTCACATACATAAGAATCCAGGGATTCACCTCTGAACCTTACAAGCTTCCTAGGCATCCAACTGACAAGATGGTATTGCTTGAGGTAGTGAGGCAGCTATCTGAATTTGATTGCATTCAGAAAGAGAAGCATAGGCAAGGTATAACTTTTCCTATCACACTTGGAAAAATGATGGAGATATGCCCCACTGCTAAAGCAGCACATACAGTTAACGAAGAATTGGAATTTTCCACCTTGGAACATACAAGGTTAGGAACCGTTTTGATCCATTTCAAAGGATTTTAACAGCCAAAGGAGAAAAGTTTACACACTAGGTTAACATCGAGGAAAACTGGGCAAATCTTACAAATGAGTTTGGAATTAGGAGAAAGATGTGGTCTCAAATGTCAGTGGACTTCATAAGGAAGTGTAACTTCTTCTCGATTCCTGATCAAGTAAAAGATGATGGGAATCATTTTCATCCTTAATATGCAAAAGAGAAAGACAAGCTCGTTCCATCACCTGATCGGTCACAGCCCAAGATGGTGGACTTGAACATTCTAATGAGGGAAGCAAATGATTGCTCCAGAGAATGGGTAGACAAACAAATCAACAAGCTAAGAAGGTAGAGTACCACCTTGACCTATGAGAAAATGAAAAGCGAAGAGTCTTCTCTTAATGATGATGAGAGAACTATAAGTGATGTGAGAACAAACGATGATGAAGAGGGTCAAGCTCCTAAGAGAATAAAGGGTATAGTAGGAGGGACACAAGCAAAGGGCAAGGAGATTGCCAGTCAAGAATCTAGATTCAGACACAAGAAGCACAAATCCGTCACTCCTCAGTCCATCATGAGTTCCTCATCCGTTAAGGAGAATGACATGCCAGAGAAGGACAATGAGTCTGAACAAGGTTCCGATACGAAGATCCTACTAGATAATATCAGGATGAGCACACATCAGCTCAATCAGCACCGCATGAGGATGAAGAACAGCAACTAGGATCTCCAACCATTCAACTTGAGGTTCATTTAGGAGATGATGTGGAAGACCTCAATATGAGGGGAGCAGATGAAGAGATAATAACCGCCTTGAGAGGAATTGATGAAGATCATTAGCTCGAGGATGGAATGCAATTTTCTACAATTCCTGATTGGTTGATTAACAGTATGGAAAAGAAGAAAGTTGTAGAAGGTGCAGCCCATTGAAGATATAGATGACTTCTTAGCCCAAATTGGTAAGGCTAAAGAAAAGAAGAAGGCAAAGAAGTTCTCTAAAATTAATAGAGATGATTCACAATCTCACATTTTGCAAGTGGCTGTCCCAACAGTTAACAAGCCTAGAGATGAGATCACTCCCATGGACTATCAAGTTACCACAGTTGATCTTGGACCATCCACAAAGCAACAAGAGTTTCAGGAGCTGAATGATTACGCCAAGGCTATTGAGGCACGATTAAACAAAGTTGAAGAGAAGAAAGAAATGTTAGAAATAGAGAACAGGAAACTCAAGGAATACATTGAGAGGTTGTCAAATTCCCTAAGGCGTGAGGGATCCTACATTTGTTCCACCCATCACTATTGCTCAAGGGTGACTTAACGATCACGAGGCAATGAGGAATACATATCAAGAGATTCGAAAATAGATAGAAGATATTTCAAAACAAGTAGAGGACTTCCTAGTCCAGTTTGTCCAAGCCTACAATAGAACAACGCTGCTCATAAGCAAGATGCAATGCTTGGAGGGAGTGTGGGAAGAGTTTCAACCAGTCCAAGACAAGACTATTCCTTGCCTCAAAGTGTTGAAGCGGATTCCTACATCAACATTAATCCAGGAGGGAGTAATTCAAGAGGGAAATATGTATGATTACAATGGGTGGTATTTGTTCTTTGGCAATGAAGAAATCAGTGTTTGATCATGAGAAGGATGAGTCCATGCAAATGGAAGGATCAATTTTACAGATACAATCAAAGATCCTCATTTCAATTGAGGAATTATTGGGACAAGATGTCCACACTTCTAGAAGCTTGAATTTGGAGGGATTGAAAGAGAAAATGAAGTTTGTTTACTTTCAGGGGCTAGAGTCTATTAGGAAGAATCAGCTGGACGATTTGGTCTCCCTTATGATCTTCATCAGCAACTTGCAAAAGCATACACCAGATTGGGAGAGCCACTTCAATGTTTGCTCGAATGCCTTGGATGTGATCGAATTGCAGCAAGATGGCTTGCCAAGTGTCACAATGGAAGAGCTCAATTTAGTCATGTCTAGATTCGTTGAATATGCAGCCAAAGAGAGGGATAGATGAAGGAATCTTCTAGAAGACAGCTTGCTTGATGACTAGGCGGTATTTCATTGGACCTCATTCCTCGAGCTTTCTGATATGGATAAGATGATCCCAGTGAAGAACATGGAAGATGATATGCAGCACCAGGAGGTGGATTCCCGGTTATGAAAATGAAAAGTGAGATGTGATCAAGGATAGTTTCAAATGAAAGTTAGAAAGTCAGCTTCATCACCCCAAGTTGATGCAATTCGGGAATACCTCCCACCATCATTACATCCGTCATAGAGCGATTGGAAATGTTGAGTATCAAGAGATATTGCTCAACCACAAACACTTGTGATGATCTACAAGATAAGCAAGCTGAAGTGACGCCTAGTCATCATCAACCGAATCACATCATTCCAAGTCAAAGCGTCCAAATTCAATGTACTTGACTCGTCCAACAAGGAGGATAACTACCACATGTGGAGGCACAAAGTTCTCTTTTACCTAACCTCATCACTCATTGGTCAACATTCAAGGGAGGACATGTGTCCAATTTATTGTAATCAAATCATTAGTCAAGTACTAAATGTAATGCAATGTTAGTTGTAACTAACCCTAATTAGGGTTTTATCTTGGCCATTGATTTGGATTTGATTGTAGCCATTCATTTGTAAAGGGAAATCTATAAAAGGCTCGCTCTCCTCATTTGTAAAGGTTAATAGATATAAGAAGGCAATTAGAAATAGAATAGAGTAGGAGAAAAGGAGATCGTTGCCAAAACTTTGTTGCAAGATCTCTACTTCTCATTTGTTTTAATGTTGATTAGATGGATGGAAGATCTTGTTGTTGATGAATAGTGAACATATGTTCATACCACTTGGCATTTGTTGATGGTAAATTGCAATGTGTGTTCAAAATGAACTTAATTAGAAGCTTAACTTCAATCATTGTAGGCACATTGTTCATAATATTGGTGTGCATGGGTAATATGAAAATCATTCGCTTACCTTAGAAGATTGCACCTTCTTTGTGTAGTTGTTCTCGCATGGCAAAGCAAAGCTTGGTTTGGGTTACACCTATTCAACAATTATTTCCTACATTCTTAGGATTAGTATAGGATCTCTAAACCCCTATCTCTTTTATCCTTTTTTTTTCAAGTCAGTTAGATCTCAAGTTCCAGCAAGTTCAAGCAAAACACAAGTCCCCTTGTGATTCCAGCAAAATCACATCAATTTCACCGAGTCTATCCACATATAAAGTCAAGACCTGACTATCGGAACCTTGGAGTCGTCTCGTTTGATCACATAGTTTAGTATCCGAGTTGTTCAAGAGAGGATAAGATACTTAGTATTTTATTCTATGTTGCATGAGGTCATAAAAAACACATCAATAGTAAGTTCATCAAACTTTCCTTCTTTTCACTAAATGCATTTATAGCCATTTCCCACAAATCTAATGACCATATCTCTATCTTTATTCAAATGCAAATATTCTGATTTCATCCTATCCAAACTATTCTTCGCTATTTGCAAATCTGCAAGAGTGACTGTATATTTAATCCTAGCAATATTCATTTCATTTGTCCTCTGATCCCTCTTACAACTTAGTGTTAGCTCTTCAATAAGCTTATTCATGCTATCCATCTCAATTAGGACTTGCACCTCTTTCTCTTTTGTTACCAACAATTGCCCTTTCCATTCATGTAGCTCTTTAGGCCTATACGCAACAATGGCAAAATGACATTTCTTGTCTTCCTCTTGGCTGCAAACTCTAGAATCTCCACATAAGGTCTCGGAATTTCCATTTGGCCACCGCCATCACCTTTGATCTTGTCTTAAAATATGGTACTTAGCTCCCAATTGTCATCAATGAACTATGAACGTTGATCTTCCACAATGTGGTTAGAATGCATAACAGGCCCTATATGGTTCCTCATAAACTTCCTTTCAATGCAAATGCAGTAGATGGAGAACTCACTACTAGTAGCAATGCCTCTATCCACTTTGACCCTCAAATGATCACTTGGATCCCATATGCAAAAACAATCTTGAACTTGAATCAAAGAGTCCACATGACCTCTACTGCAAGTCATATCCCTTTATCACCCTTTTTAGCATACTTTCCATGATAACAAGAATTTTGTAGTGACATAGGAGGAAGATCAAATCTGAAATATGATCATCTTTTTCATACCTTAGGCTGCCAACAAGGGACTCACTCTCCTTAGCCCAAATGAGAATTGTGAGGATACCCTCAACACTTCTATCCTTGTGACTAAGAATTTCAGCATTAGAGTCAAAAACATTTCCTTCAACTGCATGCCTATCAATGTGGTGATTCTGAAATTCTATTTTATAGGGTTGAGGCTCAAACTTTAGAAGATTCTTTTCAACTATAGACATTTTACATTCAATTTGTAATGGTTGTTTCTCCTTGAGTTCATTGTTACAAACAAACTGTTTGTTAGAAGTTATTAGCATACCTTTTCTATCCAGGACCCTTCAACTTCAAATTGTATGGCACGTTCTTTCTATTCTTGCTCTCTTATTTTTGGTGGTTCTAGTTTTGGCTTTGCTTCTTCTTTTGGCTTATGCTCTGCAAATTCTTCTTCGACCCTATCATGTAATTTGTCTCTCATGTGTCTATCACTAGTTCCATGATCTTTTCTGTCTCTTCATCTGATTTTTCTGACATCACCTCTAAGAAGTGAATTTGTCTTTTGTCTTGACATATGTGACTGCTCCTCCAAGGTTCTTTATACAAGAAGAGAAGTTTCGTTCTTCTGAATTTTGTTTCTACTTCCCTCTTCCTTTCTTGTGGTTGGGGAATTCTTCTCTTGTTGGCTCGAAAAAGGTGTCTAATGGTGGATTTTGCTCTGCAGTATTAACAATTCTAGTAGTGAAGTCCTCTTGATGACCCCCGTTATATTCTTTTGAATTTTTGGCTTTGGCTCTCTCTCTCAACTCTTTTATGATCCTCTGTATTCTCATCAATGGATCTTAATTAAGTGTTATTCTGTACCTGAACTGGTTTGTTTTGGGTTTGAGGACCATTTCAGGGTTGAATGTTGCAGACAGTAGTAAATAATAGATCATCCTAAACTTCTGGCTCGAGAGCTCTGTATTCAATATATAAAGGGCTGAAAAAAATTATTGACTCAATTGCCTCTTCTTTTGGTGGATCTTCTCTTCTGTGAAGGAACTTGGGTTGGAAGCGATTGGGCAAGAACCAATATTTAGTGAACCTCTGATGCAATTCTTCAAGTAGGTGATTCTGGCATTCTACAAGCTTTCTACCCTTGGATAACTTTTATCATCATTGCCATCGTGTCTTTGAGTGCTTCAAACATTTTCCTCTGCCCCGCATTCAGATTGACCGCTATTTCAAACATTGCCTACACATTTTTTTCTTTGCCAAATTGTGCCTCGTCCTTTCTAACATCTCGTGTCTCCTTTGATACACTAATATCTACTATTCAACAAATTGTGTCAACCCTTGTTCCCTAGGTTGGTAGGATCAAAGCTTTGATAACACTGTCATATCCCTAATATACATGTCTAGATCTTAATTCAAAATTAGATCTACTGCAACAATATTATCCTCAATATAATACGAAGAAATGAATTAAAAGGCCTTAAAAATGTGACAATTAACACAACCGTCCACAATAACCAATTAATGTTATTATTCAATATGATCTCTACTTACAGTCAATTCAATATTACCAGATATTTCAAGGAACAACAGCAGCAAATTTTATTATTTGAAATGTAGCAAATCTACAGTTATGGTGCTAAAGGAGCTACCTCAAGATTACAAACCCTAGGCACTAAGGTAGCTGCCTATCACTCAAACAAATAGGCATTATACAAGTTGCCAAAATAAACAAGAATGGCACTATGAGAGTCGTCTATTACCAACAGCAATGGCACTTAAAAACATCATCCACAAAAATGATCTCTGCCCTGAGAACTTGCCATATAATCAGCAATTGCAGCGCGAACACAATCCCTATGCGTAATTGCACTAGTCTAAATCAAGGATTTACATCCACTAATCTAGTTATTGAAACTAGGGGGTTTCTATACTCCAATCTCCAATGATAGCCAAACAAGATGTCCAATCTTTTTGACAGAATCAATTAAATAAACAAGCATACCATCTTTCCTCCTCAGCTTAAATCAAATAGGCACTTGAGCACTCAACTTTCCCTCCATAAGACAATTTCAAATTCTTCCATTTTTCCCTTCAAAAGAACCCTGCTCACAACCTTAGTGACGCCACTTAAGAAACAAAACTTTATTACATAACACAAAAGATCCCATAACCTTGCTGCCCTCTTTAACAACACTTACATGGTTCTTGAATATAACACGCTTAAATAATATAATTCATTTCCCTAATGATAATTCCATAAGCCCATGGGAAATGGAAAATGTGCTTTCAGATCGTAATGGAATTTTATGGGAAAAGGGGGCATTACACCCGATGGAGGTCTCTAACCTCCCTGAATAACTGTATTTTGTCTTTTCATTATGTCTTCGTTATGGTGCCAGTTATTGGTTTTTAGCCTGTTGTTCACGCAGGATCCTAGTTTCCTCATCTCTGTATGGTTTTATTTGTTTTTGGCTTTAGGCTGAGACCCCCTTAATAAAATCACAATAATTATATTAAAAAAAATTGCCATACCGCTGAACACAAACCAGCAACATAGCTATGAACAGGTCCTGCCTCACTTCCACAACAGACAAAATGGACCACTCAACTTCATCGTGTGCAATGTCCAACATTGGCAAAAAAGATTAGAAACAATACCGTCAATGTTGTGAAAAATAAATACTCAACTGTTGTATGTCAGTTCTCAATCTGATAAAAGAGAAACATTCTGTGAAAACAAAGGGTGAGAGAATGATTGAATGATGTTCTTTTAAAAATTATCTCCTTGTATTTATACATCCCAGGATTACATAAATCCCAAACTTATGATAAAAGAATCCAACCATATTATATCATGGTAATCTTATGCCCAATTTCATCATTGCCAGTTAATTCACCTCCAAGAATCATACTCATAGAATACATTGATAATATATGTCTTTTGCTCTGAATGTCTCCAGGCCTTTTCAAACAACGTCTTTCCCTATGGCTGCAATATACTGTCATCCACTGGCCTATTTTATACATCATTCCCGTTCTGATGTGGTTTTTCATCTAATATTGTGGAGCACCATTCTTTAAATGTACTCTCATCAATGTCGGTGACAATTCTTTGAATAAGTCATCCCTGTATAGATGTTTTATAATATTTTATTGATAGATATAACATTGTATGTGCTAGCTCGATGACATTTCCCTGTCATTTGGATTTGCATGATAGTTACAACACTAAAGCTCCAATTGTTCTGGTATTTTTTTCCTTTAATCCAATGAGTGAAGAAGTAAAGCAAGGGCTTCGTATTGTGATTGCAGTGTGTGTCTTAGTTGATCTCTGTTTTCTAACACAGGCTGTGATGAAGGCCGAAACAGACACGTAGAATTCTGTTTTTTAGCACAAAATTACAGGGTCAAAGTTAAGGGAAATGAACAACGAAAGCATCAATCAAGGATGACACGTCCATAAAATTCCGGGTGCTGGGTTCTATGGATTACCTTTAAAACAAAATGTGCTTCAAAGTGAATTCGGGTCTCACGAAGTAAGATGGTATCCTAGAGGAGGACGGTGAGGACGCCATTACCAGTGGACGCTTTAATGTTTCCTGATGCCAACAACCTAGCCTGATAGAGGTTGTTTCCCACCAAAGGAATGCTCAGTCTAAAAAAGAAAATTTCCGTTTAAGTAATGCCTAGAAAAAAATTAAAACATAGTGAAGGCCTCGTTAACACTGGTGAACTCTTGATAAAACCTACTTGGCTTCCTTGATCTGAGGTTTTCCCAGCAACTACGGCTATGCAGAATATTATTCACGGTAAGCTAAAAAAACGTTTTTCCCAATTTTAATGCATCTTTGGAGAGATTTTTATTGCCATGCAAATGGCTAGTTAAAGCCTAGGAGATTTTTATATTCAGTCCTGGAAGAAGACAATAAGCCATGGTCCTTACTCGCCTGAGCAGTGTAAGAAGATCGCATTTCCCACTGCAAATATCATTTTTTTTCAAAACTTAAATGCGGAAAGTGAAGCAAAAACCCTACCTCTGTCCCCAACTGCAGTGCCAAATAAGATTCCCAGCAGCAAAACTACTTCGCCTGCTCCTTCCTGTCAGATAAAAGAAATTAACACTAATGATTTCGATAACTTGAAACCCATCTTGCCCATTAATTTGAAAAGGTTTTAGTAAGAGAAAGCTTCTGAATTTCACTGTTTTTGTGATTCTGAGTGCTACAACCTTTCTTATAGCGTTGCAGAAGTATGTCGACTCTAAATTTCCCTTGAGAAATTTCACTAAAGAATGAAGAGTGTTCTTCAAGAGATGTGAGATTGGAGATTGATATCGTCCTTTTATCGTTTCTCTGTTTTTTGCTAGTTCAAGTTTAAACTTGCAGTAAAAATTTGTTATAGATAATTTGAACTTTAATTGCATTTTAAATTATAAAAATGTATTAAATGTAATGTTTTAGATAATTTGATCTTTAATTACATTTAAAATCTAAAAATTATTAAATGTAATGTTTATATGATAAAAAATTTAATTATATTTAAAACAAGATTATTGAGAGTAGGATTGATCTAATCGAAGAAGTAAGATATGAAATTGTTAATCATTTTATAAATTGTATTTAATTGATATTAGAATATATTTATTTGCACTTATTTTATTTTTTGCTTATGTTTTTAAAATGAATTTTGTTGTCACCTCGATACTTGAAGTTCTTGGATCAAAATGTGCTCCACAAAATCTTTATTTTGTAGAAAGTTTTCTTGCTAGTAAGACATGAAATGATTCTTGCTCATATTTTATTCTTAAGATAATAAGATTTCAATGTAAGGTTTGTTTGCTAGTAAATTGAATGGAATTTGAAACATCATTTAATGGCGATCAATGCATACATCATTACTGTATTTATTATTATGAGTGCTATCAATTTCTTTATTTTGGATTAATTATAGATGTAAAAGAGGAGATGATACTTAGATTGACACATTGCCAAAGTCCCAAATTTTACACATACTTTCTCTCATAGGGTTAAGCACTATATCTTTTCTAAGGAAGATGCTCAATAGTAGGGTTTTTTTTATTGTTAGTTTGACATGGATGACATCACCTAACATCATTGAGCTTGAAACCATAGTCTATGATTGGCTTGCAAAAATTCTCAACCTCTTTGACTCTTTTCTCTCATGTTATGGTATACGTATTAGATGACTATAGTTTGCTTCTATTAGTATCTTCGTAATTTTATGAAAATCGTAAATGGAGATGTTTAATATGTTTTAGAGACTAATAACATCTATATTACAATTTATAAATAATGTTGTAACACATTTTTTTTTTAAAGTGGGTGGAAGAAGTCGCACCCTTGAAATTCAAATTCAAATGAGGCATCAAAATAATATAAAACATAAAATAATATATTAAACTATTATAACATAAGTAGAAGGTCTATTTTAAACACGTTGATAATTTAGATAGCTATATTTGATATTTTTTATAGTTATATGACCCTTAAAATACTTTATTTAAAAAATATTTGAAGTATAGGTAAAGATGGTAGTGGGGTTATTCAAAGATGAGGAAGTGATATAGTTTTTATATCATTGTTAGTTGTAAGGAGCAAGTCTCTAAATAAATTTGGTGTAGATTCAACTGACAAGCTTGTGATTTAAATGAATCAAATCAAACACATTGTTTAATTGAAAAAGCCTACAAGGTAAGGATTTCTTCTAGTGCCCTACCAAGGAACCCTAGCGGATAAGAGGAAATACACAAAGGAATGCATGGAATTTATTTTTTGAAGTAATTAAGTTTCATGTATGAATCACAACGAAGAACTAAAGCTCAACCCTCTAAATAAGATCATCTTGTCAATACACGACATTGCACATATGAGAGACTTAACACCTAAAACCTCAACTAAGGCTAGGGAAAGGTCTCTAAGCCCTAGGACAAGGTTGATAAGGTGATTAGGGTCACACAAGACTATCCCCAAAGTTAAAAGACCTGATTCAACAAACAAGAGCACCTACTAGGTCCTAGGTGTCACCGATGAGCTCCAACAAGCACCTACTCACACACAAATACCATCAACACCATCCAAACTCACCCTAAACCAAGCCAAAACCTCTCTAAGGGTTCCCAAATGTCATGATATTTAAAACACAACTATAATAGAGTCAAATGGAGCTCTTAGAACCCCTAAAATCCTAACGAACTCAATTGAAGAACACATGCTCGCAAACTGACATAGGTGACTACAAAGGACACTTGCATGCCTATATGACACTAGTACACCCTACTAATATCCTTGACTTGCACTATTGTCCCTGACTCACACTATTGTCCCAAACATACACTAGTGTCTTTCACCCTGGCTAACCCAAACTATTATCCTTCGAGATGTGCATTCATCCTAACTAGTGAGCTTCCTAGTTGGATGAATTGGACCTCCAAACCCCTTGTAAAGATAAAATACCAATACGACACTTTAATCGAGATAATTTGATGAAAAGGTGTGGAAACAAGGCTTGCAAAGTGTCTCTGGTTCACTGAGTGATGTCTACAAGACTTGTCGAGAATTGGGTGGACCCTAAATGTATACAATCCATCCTAAAATTCCCTAAACCATTACCAAGACTCTTAGGGATGTCCAAAACACTTAAAAGCCACGTTGGAACACCTCAGGACACCTTTTGGAGTGTCCATTTGGAATCTAATCCACATTACCACACTAAACTAGACAAGAACGCCTTGCAACATTGGGATATGACAAAATCAATCTCTGTATCTACTCAAGACACATCTACGTTCATTTTAGAGCACCAATTGAAATTTTCATATGATAATGCTATGATACAACAATGAAATCATGGTGAAAGAGAATGAAATGCACTTTATGTCCAATACTAACACCAACACACGTAAATCTACTTTAACCATATACATCATTCATTTACTATATTTCCCTTCATATGGAGGGTTCATTATACGTGGTTACAATGTACAGGACATGAGTCATGTTGTGTTATACATGAGCATGATTAAAAATGATTTAGAATGCATGTGAGAAATAGAGAAGAAGAAGAGGTTTGATACCAAATTCGATGCCACATCTCTGGTCCTCGACAGTAGTTTGCAACACCACCCGACCATGTGGTACATGTAAGCCCACCCCACCATACTATGGAGATGAACACACAACTCAAACACAACAAGAATAAAAACACTTGGGGTAAGGAAGCTTACACACATGTCAATCATTGAGTAAACACATGACACAAGCTCATAGAAAATAACATCATTTACACAAATCACACATTATGGGTACTAGTCAATCTATGATTGGGTTAAGTGATACGAAAAATGATATGGAAGTGTCATCACATGGCACGAATAGCTCACATGGATCAAATAATCCTCTCATGTAGACAAGGATCTCACTATCACCATGTCATGGCTCATGGATGGTCTCAACTTCCCGTCTCATCCAAGCCTAAACAAGCATTTAGGCATGAGGAGGTACACACATAGTAGGTTATGCTCATTTTGTTATTACATGTTTGTCTTGATTCCTTCTTTTCTCATTACTCCCAGTGAACCAATTGAATGGTTACCTATTCTCGATTTCACATTTGGAGACACTTCCCAGTTGTCCCTATCAACTACACCCAAGGCTCATCATGCCCTTCTCGAACACAAAAAAACAACACAATCACTTGATGTAACACAATGCATCAAACACATTTACATTTGTCTCCATTATACACAATATGAACATCATTCCATAAACACCAAAGAAGACATAGGACAAGAATCAAATCAACTTTAAATCAATTATAGCATGTTGAATCTACCATTCCACATTTATTTCTACCATTCAAGCACACATTGCAACACTCATGTTTCATTTTCACTATCCACACACGTACTCAATATTCAAATGATCACAATCGTATGAAAATGGACTCAAATTAAGTCGAACAAGAAATTCTATATTTTAAATTCATCCTTTCACATTGACATACGCATCAAAACACTCAAGTTTCATTTCTATCATTTTTCTAATTTTCTTGCACAAAATCAACAACATGGATGTCCATCATTAATAGAGTTCAAAAGTTGAAGAAAATTCAAAATCAAAATTTAAAAAATCCAACGATACCCTCTTGGGTATTTGGTGTTCAACACCACATGTTCAACTTAAAATCAAATTACCCATCCCAACGCTATCTTGGCATTGTAACATTTCAAAATGCAAGTTTCACAAGTTTTTTCTCCCAACTAAATTTCTACTCAATGATTTTCAATCAAAATATGGTGAAATGAATGAGTATGAGAAGTCTAACCTTTTTTTTCTCAAAAATGAAAATGAAAAGAACTCCCAACATACCAAATGAAAATACAAATTCCCTTAAACAGCTTGAAGGCCTCCCAAATTTTACTCCAATGCATCAAATCCCACCAAATGACAAGCATAAGGAGGGTTTATCTCTATAAAATCTGGCCAAGTAACAAAATATATCACTTCTTCTCCTTTAGAATGCCATTACTATTCACTTTAGAAAATACTTAAAATGCATTCCTTAATCCCCAAATGACCCAATTACACCAATTATGCAATGCACATTAAAATGAGTATAAATATGCTCTAACAAGCCCTTTTTAAACATTAAATAATCATTTACACTATAAAACCCCAAATCATATTAAATTGCAGTTAAATGAACGAATGCTTCCTTTTCACCCGATTAAACCCTTTAACCCAAGACAATTACCCAAACACTATGTTATTGTACAAACAAATACAATATTTCATTAAAACCCAAATAACCTAATTAGCCATTAAATTACAAAATTGACTATTTAAACCATAAGCTCGTATCAGTAATTAAATTCACACAAAGACACTCTTTACGAGGTATCCACGTAGGGTCAAAGTCACTAGACATTACTAATGGTAGTAGCCGGAGTGTAATACGAGTTTCAACACAAATAAATCACACTTAAATAAGTATGATAGACAATGTTTAAGGGAGTTGGCCAATGTGTCATCTCCTATTAACCATCGTCGGGCATGCTCGAACCTATGGAGCCAGGTGGAGTTGATGTCTTGTACCTATAACCACTTACACACACAACCAAAGCATATAGTGGCTAACTAACACAATTCTAACATCTCATTCAATACCATTGTAACCAAATATTACCTCTTCATTATATACTCATCTAATCACCATCTAGAGTATGCAACCTATAGTTCGAGCAAGCCAACACACACACATTATACAACACTCATTCTAACATAATATCATTTAGCGATTAATCTCAAATATACTCACTACCTTTACTTACTTCATCCAACATCTAAAGCATAGGTTCGCTACTATAATACCTTCTCATCTGTGGTAGGGTTAGAGTGGTGTTACACTTACATCTTCTTAGTATAATTTATATTTTAGTTTCAAATGGTAAGTGTTAAAAATGTTAACAATAGAATTAAACATAAAAGGCATAATTTTCAAGAGAGTATTCTTCTATAATATCCCAAATATGAATAAATTATACAATTTTTTATATGAACATATTCTTAATTTAATTTTTTTTTTTTTTAATTAAATAGAATTTTAGATCACAAGAATATGTGAAAATAATGGTAAAGTGATAGCAACAAGTTGTTATGCAAAGTTCATGACCTCCTATTGAAAGATATTAGTGTAGGTTTACACAAGACATTTTCATGCCATTCCATAGATTTATATGATAAAATCTTATTTCAAAATATAAAATTTCATTTCAATTCCTTTTTTAAATATGTACATAATTATATTAAATATTTTTTTTTAAAATAGAATGGTTCATGATTTCTTATTGTAACAATATCATCATGTATGGATCATTTCTAAGGACTATCACAAATAGTTTGGAAATGTGACATGCTTGCATGCAAGTGGTGCTTACGTCGTTATTGCTTGCATTTTCCCTAAGTATCAATAATATCTCGTGGGAATAGATGATGGAAACTCCTTTGTCATGAATCCCCATAAATCGCTTTTTGGTAACTTTGATTCCTCTCAACTTTGGGTAAAGGTGAGATTTTTCAAATATAATAAATCTTAAATTATTTTTTGTATTTTAAATATTGTAAATTATTTATTAATTGTTGTCTAATAGTTGTATTTTATCTAATAAAATATTATTACATAAATAAAAAAAATTAAAAGAACTCTTAAATAAATTATTGAAAGGTTTAATTTAATAGGTATTTTTAAATAATTATTTAATATTCTTCAAAAAGTACTTTATATATTATAAAAACAATGAAATAATGTGTTAAATCTTCCTAATTGCATATGAATGTGGAGTTTCATAACATACATTATATTGTCTATGTATCGTATGAATATTTTATATGGATTTAATTAATAGTTATTTTGTAAACTTATTCATTTGTATGAATAATGTTTGAATTTAGGAATCAAATTATTTGGTTGAAGCATTGTCAATGAATCCAAATATTTGAAAAATATGGTTAGTTTTATTTTAATCTATTTTTATATTAAATACACTTAAACATACAAATTTGCATTACTAAACAAGATGATATGAATGATCATTGTTGGTTAACAAATTTGTCTCCTCAAAAAATATAATCACGTCTCCAAAAAAATGGTGTTGCTATGGCTACCTTCGACATCTAAGGTTCCTATTGAGGCGAATCACTACAAGGATGAATGAATCTTGGGGTGATTTTTTCCTGGTGGCTTTAGACAACACAGGGCGTCTGCATTGTTTGGTGGAAGGGGTGAGTGTCCTCCTAGTTTATGCCATGGTTTGTGGAATTTTCAAACTTTTAGGGGCAGGAAGACTCTATAGGCATCTCATTTTCAGCAAGTGGGAGCAAAACGGGGATTTGGGAAAAGAGTAGGGTATGGACAGAGGATGGGTAAGATGAACAAGGTTTTAAGAAAATAGTGGGTTGAGCTATGAATAGAAAGGCTAATGATTTGTTTGGATGATGAGATTGAAAAATAAATGAAAGAATATGAGATTTTTTTACTGAGATGCATTTGATAGGGAGATTTAAGGGCTTTTGGCCAAGCCTCAGTGAACTCCATAAATGGATTGTAGAGATTTGGAGCCCCATTCTAGAGGGAGATGTACAAATTTATCCTAGTTTTTTATAATGAACGAGACGAGAAGAAAATAGTATGCGAGTATCAATAGAGTTGGGAAGATAAGCATGTGCTACTATTAAAGCCCTAGTACACAACTTTCAACCCTACCATTGAATCTTCAACAAAATACCAAAATGGTTAAGACTTCCAAACCTTCCGCTATAATTTTGGTTTGAATCCTTTTATGAAGCAATTGGCAATACTCTGGGTCGATTTTTGGGGGTAGACAAGGGTTCTTCAAATTTTCTACACATTACCTATGCTCATATTCTCATTAAGATTGACATGATGCTAGCTTCTTCTACATATGTGTATCTGGAATTTACAAATGGTAGTTGGTTGCATCCTATGGATTTTAAAGGAATTTCCTTCAGATATAGAATATGTTTCCATACTAGGCATGTGGCTACAAATTGTGCCAAGAGGAAATAGCATAATCAAGCAACTTGGTGGAGGGAGGTTTCCCCCAATCTTTACATGGTGGAATAAGAAATGGTGGGTACACTAAAGGATGTAAATGGAAATGATGTTGGGGAGAAGTAGCTAAGTATAGACCATGTAACTACAAAGTTCTTAGGAGGGTTTGAGACAATGCTTTAAAATAATGGCATTCCAAGGTGTAGCTCTCTGGTAGAAAAAGATGATAAATAGGTTTGTTTGTAGAGAACAGTTGAGAGGGAAAGGTCTTTTGAGGGTGCATCCACGGAGGTCTCGTTGGATGTTGAAGGGATGAAGGAAGGATGGATAGAGGTAAAGATGAAGAGGGACAAGGGAAGGAAGGAAGAAGGTACCTTTAACATGCTTCTTCGCTCTCACAACAAGGGCCAAGTTAAATTCAATAAATGATTTCTTGACCTATTAATGGGTCTTTACACTTTGATGCTTTATTGTTTTAGGGAGGTGACTCCTTGGTTGTAGCCCCACCTGGTTCGGGCCAAGATAAACCTCGATACCTTAATAAAAATGATATTTATTATAGATAAAAAAATAAATTAAAAAAATTGTCTCCTTGGAGATTTTATTATTTTGAATCTATTCACCCATATTTGAAGATAAAAATATGACAAACACTTGGATAAATTATCAACTAACTTCCCTCTAGATTTTGATTATGGTACAACTCCCACTTGTGATAAAATTTTGATTTATTGAATATTAAAAAAGAGGGTATACTTTTAACTAGAAAGTAATAAAGACAAACTAACACTTGTTCATAGGCACGATACAAATACGATGAAAGGATTCTAGAACAAAAAGGTAAATTTAGAATACCAACTTTAATGCACAAGCTATCAAGACTAGGAGACTTTTGAAAAGAAAATACCACCAACACATCAACACAAAGATTGAAATACTAAAGAAAATTAGATAACTTCATATTTAAAATTTGTTGAATCCCAGAAGAAGATGGATGTCACTTATATGAACATCACATTCAGAGAAAAGCAATATTCAAAAGTATATTTAAGCTCACAAACTTAAAGCAAATACTAACGCCAACATTTAATTCCAAATGCACACAGACACAAAATTCCTCTAGATAACTAGCAATTTTTTTATTGATCCAACTTTGCTTGCGTCTTACTCTTGCACTACAATGAAATGAGAAACAAAAAATAAGACCCTTAAATAGTCCTTTGACTACATATTTATAATGCGTCGGAATGTAACTGCCCAATAATCTTTGAAATTAATACTTTAAAAGAATCATTAAAATATAGTTTTAATACATTTGAAACTTTTAAAAAACATTAAAACTTTAAAATGAAAAAGGTAACTAAGGTTAAGGTGGTTTTTTTGTGGGCCCTTGCTCACTCCATTCATCTAGACTTTCATTTGCGCTACCACCTATGCCTTGTAATCCTTTGGAGCTTGTATCACAACAAGAATTTCAATTTTTTGAGGAATGAGCATATTTTGATTCCTGAACCTTCATAAAGATTTGTTTGCATGAATATTGTCCATTTTTGCAATGAAATTAGCTAGATGGGACTAATCATACCACGACAAAGCAAAATCTATCCTTGCCAGCTTCCTCAAAGTATCCTTATTAAAATATTTTTCATTAGAGAATGCATCAAATACCTTATGTATTTCATCCTTCAATTCATCAACAATGGCATCTCCTATATTATCATTCTTCTTGAGTTGGCACCCAATGTTTGTGAATTACTTTGTGATGTCTACTTCCATTCGATTGCATTCTCTTAGGAACTTATTTTTTATCTCATATTTTGTTAAATATTTTTAATTGGAGAATGCATCAAATACCTTATGTGGTTCATCCTTCAATTCATCAACAATGACATCTCATATATTATCATTCTTCTTGAGTTGGCACCCAATATTTGTGAATTACTTTGTGATGTCTACCTGTATTCAATTGCATTCTCTTAGGAACTTATTTTTCATCTCATGTTTTTTTTAAGATAAGAGTATTTCCATTTGATACTTTCCTTCCACATTATACATCTAATATCATTTGCATTTGGGACAATATTCCAAGTTGTTGTATTGTACATGCTTATCTCTATGATTTTCTTGAGTTGTTGATTTGTTTCTAGCCACGTAGCCTCTTCTTGCTTTGTGTTGGCTATATTTGTATTAACTGTATTTCTTACCAAAATCAAATTATCATATACTTTTCTCAAAAAAGGAAGACCCCTTTGCTATCAAGTCTTTTATCCATTCTTTCGTAGCCTCCCAAAGTAACTATCTTTTTGTACTTTACCTACCATCTCTTTCCCAACATCATAATTGAGCTCAAAAGAGGATTTAGTTTCATTAATAGGGTGTGAAAATGGGTCGACTGGTGACTTTAGACAACTTATGAGGAGTTCTATTGCTTTCCTTGGCTCACATTTATATGTCTTATATCTTTCTATCATTGCCGCCATTTTTGAAGCAGACACTTGAAAATACTGGACGTCTCCATCCCTACTTGGGGGTCCCAAGTCCACCCTAGTCATGTTATAGTCAATTGTAGTAGTCTAGCTATGTTTTTTTTGCACTAATGGGCGTGCAATCCCCATAAACAAGTTTTTGAAATTATCATCCTCTAGAAGCCTTGAGGTGGTCTTTAGTATTTTAGGCTCAAGGGACAATTGTAGTACTTGTCTCACGATGTTATCAATAGGCAAACTTATAGGTACAATCTTCCTATTTTTAGTCGATGTCTTCTCCAACCAAGATGGAGAGGAAGTAGTACCAGTGGCTTGGGATGGAGAATCAAGAGATAAAAACTCAAGGGCTCTCTTCAATGGAGGATTTCTTGTCACATTTTGTAAATTAAAAGGAAATGAAGGAGGGTTCTTACTCTTTTGTGCAACATTATTTGGCACATTCTAGGAAGAATCTTGCAATGGGATAAAGGAATTAATTTCCATCACCTCTAGTTCACATTCTTGTCTAGTTTCTTTCTCCTTCCCTTTATTTTTCTCAATCTCTTTGTCTTTCTCTTTCCAAATATACTCCTCTATATCTACAGTCTTAGGTGGGTCATCCCCACAAGTCTTTTTTGGATTTTTTCTCTTTTTAGGTGGCTCTTCTCCATGTCCACCTCATGTCCATGACCTCTAGTTCACATTCTTGTCTACTTTCTTTCTCCTTCCCTTTATTTTTCTCAATCTCTTTGTCTTTCTCTTTCCAAATATACTCCTCTATACCCATAGTCTTAGGTGGGTCATCCCCACAATTCTTCTTTGGATTTTTTCTCTTTTTAGGTGGCTCTTCTCCATGTCCACCTCCTCTGAGTTCAATAATTGTTGAATAGGGGCTATTATTAATGAGGAAAATTTGTCACTGAACTAAGATTGGCTTGTCCTCCAACCCTTTGTCCTCCTTTTTTATATGCTTTGGAGGCTTCTGCCTTCTTCTTAATCAACAAAATCTATGCTCTTCTCAAAACCACAACAATCCTTAATATAAGATGTTTATGCTTTTTTAGGCTCCAATCTATTGGAACAATTGGCTACATTTGAATGCAAGAGATATAGACAGGGTCAATCAGATCAAATTCATAATCTTTAAGTCCTTCAACATTCCATCCCAATTTGAATGTAATGGTCTACCTTAAAGGATCATTCTCATTCAACTTCTCTTTCTCACATCATAGTCATCTAAGAATTCTACCCAACAATCCTCCATGTGTGGAAGATGATGAAATGTAGGGCCAAGGTGCAAATTGTTCTTCACAAAGTCTTTGTTGTCAAAGGAAAATCTCATGACATAAGTGGAAGTAGTGTATTTGACAAGGTCCATCTTAATGTTGAGGAAATCTAACTAATATTTACATGAATAATATCCAAGTCCAATAGGGAATTGGATTCCATCTTTCTTCCTCTCAACACATCTCTCATTAACCTCTTCAACTTGTCTATGGATCTCTGCCAAAATGAACTTATCCTCCACATATTTAGGTAATCATCATCCTTAACTTCTTCAATATCCCATCCCAATTCGAATGTAATATTTTTCCTTAGGCTCATTCTCATCTAACTTCTCTTTATTGCATCATAGTCATCTAAGCAATGCACCCAATAATCCTCCATGCATGGACAATGATGAAATGTGGGGTCGAGGTGCAAATTGCTTTTCATAAATTCTTTGTTGTCAAAGGGAAACCTCATGTTACAAGTGGAAGTAGTGTCTTTGACAAGGACCCTCTCAATATCGAGGGAATCTAACTAATATTTGCATAAGTAATATCCAAGTTCAATTGGGAATTGGATTGCATCTTTCATCCTCTCAGCACATCTCTTATTAACCTCTGCAACCTATCTATAGATCTCTATCAAAATTAACTTATCCTTTACATTTTTCGGTAACTTATGAGGAAACCCATCAAAAAACCCTACTCTTATGTAGGTGAACCTTTGAAACTAAATGAAATGGTTGTCATATCGATATATCAATTAAATGGTCTCAAGAGAGATCCTTTGGCCCAAATACCTATTGCAAGGTGTACACCCTTGGTCTTCTTTTATTGTGCAGCACAACGCTCAAGTTTATGACATGGCTTAATTACCTCCAGTGGATTCTATAAGTCTAGTGGTTGTGTCAGGCATTAACAGGTCAATCTTTTGGTGCAACGACAATCATACTTCTAACAAGTGGTATCAGATCCTAGGTCATGGGTTCAAATCCCCTCACTTGCACTAGTGGGATTGTTGTGAGGTGTGTGTCCTTGGTCTCCTTGTGTTTTACAATGCAGCGCTTAGTTTGTGACGTGGCTTGATTGCTTGTTGTGGATTCTATAAGTGTAGTGGTTGTATCAGGCATTAAAAGGTTGATCTTTTGGTGCAATGACGGTTGTACTTTTAACAATACCCTTGTAACTCCTTAACCAGTCTCATGGTGAATACATCATTTACCCTTATGTACTTATTTACGCCAAAGGCAATTTATACCCACATATGGATGCAAAATTGTCCATCACTAAAAACTGGAAGCTTTTAATTTGATGTGTTTGTGACATTCAATTGCATGAAAATAAGAAAAATAATTATTTAATGCTAACTATATATATGCGTCCATCTGCCAACTACCACTCACTCTAAGTTTAGTTGATTAATGGATTTTGTCTATCTCCATCATGTAATCAATTCACTTTGTAATTTTTTTAATCTAATATTATTAGTTACGGGGGATTGAAAGTGTCCCTCCATAAGATCCTTTTTTTTCTTGATGATAAGGATAAGAATGAATATAAAATATAAATATAATGATATGATAATATAATAATAATATAATGATATGATAATATAATAATTGATTACAATATAATAGTTTTTTAAGTGAAACAAAAAATGAATATGATATCTTTCAGCATACTTTACCTATATTCCTCACAAGATAGCTATGCTAGTGATAACTTTTCTTCTACTGCACATCAGGGTAGTAGTTAAAAAATTCAATATGATCATCAAAATCTTCAACATGGCTAAGTCTTGGTCATGGTCTTGTGCAATCCAATGCATGGACGAGATAAGAGGACATATAAAAAAATCTATTGACAACAAATTATTAAATCACATAATAAAGCCCGTCACTGATAAAATGAGCCCAATCCAAATATTGTTTCCCTGCATAAATGATATGCAAAAAGAAAAATATTCATTCTTCAAATTCATGGGTGTCCATGTTGCCCTTTAACCTATGAAATAGTATTATGACATGTGCAATCTCACTAAAACATCAACATACTCTGTCTTCTCAGGAAATCTAAAACATCCACTGTTTGTAGCTCTGTCAAGTGTTATTAGCAATTTCTCATCACTAGTTATGATTTCCCTAGTAGCTGGGTTGTAGTGGTTAATGCATTCTAGTACCAAGTCAATGCATTGTATAGCAACTAGAAAAGTGGTTTATTTAAGAAAACCACTCTCAACAAGCCTATGAGTGATTGGATGTTGATTTACACTATTTACCCTCTCCCAGAACTCTCATAAATTGATATGTCCTGACCTTGTATCTCCTATTTATGATAATGTATTGTCTAGGCCAGACAAATGCTCATATCTTAAATATTTGTATTTCAATTTTTACAAATTCTAGTTCAAACTTGTCCCTTGAATTCTAGAGAGCTTTTGGCAGAGTGTCGCCTAGGTTATTCTGTTTCTTCTTTGAGAATTTGAAAAAGATGCTTGGTACAAGTGACAAAGGTTACTATTTGAGTATTAGGAATGTGCACTTACCATGTGGGATGCTTCTAAGATGGCTCGACAAATAAATTTTTCTCTAATTTGCCCACAAACTTTCTGCTTCAATTTCACCCTTAGCACTCTCCAAACCCATGATATTTGTTTGTAAATACTTTAAGAATGACCAAATTTGAGTCTTTTTCTTGTATTATACCTTTTGCATTTAATACACCTACCTCGCCTCTAACAATAATTAATGAAGGGTAGTCTCCATTTGTTGGTGCCAATTTTCACATCTGCCTCTTAAAAAGAGAGTCAAGCTTAATTGGGTTATCAAAATCTTGTTGGAGTCTAACAGGGGTTCATAAAACTTGATCATTTTTCACTCGGTGATTTTCTTTCTTTCTCTCTTTTCTTATGTCTTTACTTGTTTCTTTATTTTCTTCGCCTCTGAAATCCTTTGCAGAAATGAAGGTTATGAGCTATGCGTCACTCGCCAACGAAGTTGTGGAAACCTCTTTGGCATCTGAAAGAGTTGTTACAACTCACAAAACTTCATCAAACTTTGAAATATTTCTTTTTAATTCTTCTTTGGTTGGGACCTTTTAAAATTATTAGTTTTGTGTTGAAGCCTGACAGGGTTGTGAAAACCTTGTTGACTCCTGACAATAGTTTTGAAACCAAATAAGTGAGTTGCCTTTTGAAAGAAAAACTTGAGTCTTTTTTAAACCTCTTTCTTTTGAAGCCAAACTTTTCCAAAAGTCACTGAGTTGTGTGAACCTTAGCAATTGCCAAAGAGGTTGTAAAAAATCAACTATGATCGATACTTTGAAGAGACAAGTGACCTTTGAAAGCTTTTACACTTAAGAATGCAAAGACTTTGATAGGTCTAGCATAGGTTGTTAGAGCCCCATCAAGACCCAATGGTGGAATTGAAACCTACCATGAAAATTGACTTGTTGGGACAATCATTTGAAGACTTTATAGAATATTCTAAAGACAAGGCTTTGTTGGGTGTAAGGCATGTTGTGAGAATCCTATCGTGATCCCATAGTGGTTTGAAACCAAGGCAAAAATCTAACTTTAAGCAAAAATGACTAAATGTAAAATGATTTTAAAAGGACTTAATGGAACTTTGATGCTATGAGAAGACCTTTGAGACCAAAAAATATAGACTTGGACATTTAATGGAAAAAATGAATATTTTAGAATGGGGTGTCAAAAATCAAGCTAATAGTTGGATGTAACAGGGTACCACTTCTTGTTAAAGTATGATGGTGTGTGCAAGAGGAGCAGGGGTGGCGAGGGTTGTGGGTGATGTTGCAGGGGAGGAGGACGATGGTGACTTGGATGGAGAGCGGGATGGTTTGGGATTCTTTAGGTGTCTTCGGTCGTCCCTTTTCTCGTCTCTCTGCTCTTTCCCTTGGTGGTTAGGATGGAAGTGTCTATCCGGTGCAGGGAGGGTTTGGAGGTCTTTGTCCTCCATGCCAAGTCTATCGACGACCAATGGATGCTGCTTGGTTCCTACGACCGTTTGGTGGGGAGTTGCGGTGGTTGCTCCCCGTGGCTATTTTATTCTGGGGGTGCATCATTTGCTCTATCTGCTCATTTGGTGGTGGTCGATGACAGTGCCCTCTTCAATTTTGCCTATAGTTTGGGGGATTCCTTGTTGTGTTGTGCCCCAAACTAGTCTTGATGCAGGGGAGGCCCCTTTCTATTCTTCATATGAGGTAAAAACTTCTGTTGTTATGGATTTTAGGGGTTATCTGCTTGCTGCTGCTCTTTTCTCACTCAAGGAGGAGGTGTTCTTTCTAGAACCATGGCTCAAGGTCCTGAGAGTGGGAGTAATCTATCTATTTTCTGAGTCCTTATTTATTGATGAATATTTGTTGAAGGGTTGTCCTCTTCTGTCTAGTCATGCCTTTGTTTGCAGAATCTTTTGGTTTGCCCTCTATGCAGACTAGGTATTCTCCTGCTTGCCTTTTTGAGGTGGCCCTTCCTCCCTCAGAGATGGTGATGAATGGTGTTGGAGACCGCTTTAGTCCTATAGAGGTGGAGTTGAGTGTTACTATGGAGTTTGGGTGGTGTTGGTGTGTGGTTGGTGTTGTCCTTATTCTGGATTGCTTGGGCTCTAGAGGAGATTTTTCTCCTGGCTCAGCAGGTTATGGGAGCCTATCAAAACCCATCTTGGAGAACTTCAAGATTTTGATGGCTGAGTATGTGAAATTTATTGTTATTCCTGCTCTGATCCTTATTGAGGTGGTGATTATGGAGAGCTTTCTGTTTCTATCCATGTTCTTGTTCCTTTTGTTTGAGGGAGCCAGTAAAAACCCTCCTCCGTTAATTATTTTTACGACTTACCGGGTGTTAGCTGGCAGTTTTAAAGGGCACACCTTGGTTTATCATGGTTCTTGTTTTTGGGAACCCATTTTTAGGTTGTGGGGTCATGGTTAAAACCCTCTTGTATGGTTGTGGGTACTAGTCAAAACCCTAAGTGACAGGTTGTGGGGTCCTAGTTAAACCCCTCTTGTATGGTTGTGGGTGCCAGTCAAAACCCTTAGTGTCTTTCAGGTCGAGGGAGCCTATTTAAAACCCTCTTTTATGGTTGTGGCTGCCAATCAAAACCCTCAAAGTCTTGTTGTGGACCAGCCTGATTTGTAATGTTCTCTACTGACCAGTGGCTGGCGTTTCACTGGTGGTTGGCTATATGGATTCATTGTATATCTCTTGATCAACTGTTTCTTGATGGAAGCTGGATGTTGGTTCATCCAGGGGTTTTTGGGTCCCCTTAAAACTAGTTGTGCGAGGTTTTCGGTCCCCTCAAAACCTACTTTTCCCTTAATCTAAAACAGGGGACCAAGTCTTACAAGGATGCAGCAGGGACTTAGAATATCTAGTTTAGGCTACATGGGGAAAAAGTGTCTAGGGACATTAATAATTGTAAGAGACACTTGAAGGGACCAAGATACACACCAAAAATAGGTCACGAACCAAAAGTGAGACACAAAACCCCTAAACTACTAAAATATAAGAACAAGGGACACCTATTTTAGATTGGGTACAACTTCGAGTCTTGTCCATTATATGGAAATGGCAAGACTCTCATCTATATATGCCAACCTAAATGCATTGTTCCCACATACTTGATTGATTTTGGAAGGGCCCTTCCATAAAGAGTCAAACTTGATGTGAGAACCTTTGGTTCCTTTCTCTTATCCCAAAGTAACATCATGTCTCCCTCCATGAAATTCTTGAATCTATCTCTTTTGTCATATATTTTCTTCACCCTTTATTGATGAAGTATGATCCTATCCACCATATAATCTATTTTCTCTTCAATCTTACTAAGGTACATGATTCTTTTCTCCAAAGAATCTTGAAATTATTGGTCTTTCACAATGGTCTACAAATTTGAGGTTGATAGATCCAATGGAAAAGATAAGGTAGAACTAAGGTTGTACACCAATTCAAAAGGTAACATACCAATTGTCCTCTTAGGTGTAGTCTTGTATGCCCATAAATCATCATACAACTTCTTATGACGATTCTTCTAACTTTCATCTACAAGTTTTTTCAATATTATCACTAAATTCTTGTTTCTAGACTTAGCTTGGATATTTTCCTAGGGATTATAATTAGATGAATGGACCAAAGAAAATCCATGTTTGTAATAAAAAATAACAACCTCGAAAGATGAATTTAGCAACATTGTTTGTCATCAACTTTTGTGGAACTCCATAACGTACCAAGATATTCTCTCTAATGAAATTACATACTACTTCTGAAGTGGTACATTTCACAAGTATAGCTTCAACCCACTTAGTAAATTTATTTGTGGCTATCAGTTTATGAGTGTGACTAGCAATAAAAGTTGGGTTGGGTTCAATAAAATCTAAACCCCATTATTGGAAGGGTTCCTCAATTACTACTAGTTTGAGGGGAAGAGATGCTAACTAGGGTCTACCTATAAATTGTTTACACTATTCACACTTGGCTACCCAGTGATATACATCATTAAACATACTAGGCCAATAGTAACATTGCTTAAGAATTTGGAAAGCAGACACTATTGAATTCCTATATTCATTTATAATTGATGCCCATCCATTCAATTAGTTTTGAAATAATCTATGCACTTACAACAATCTTTCTTGAATATAGAATAAGTTTAATCTGTCAACTCAAGGTCATTTAACTTGAAATGGGATAGCATGGTATATGCATCATAACATCACTCGAACAACTATGTGACTACTTAAGAATGAAGTTGTAGTAAAATGACTATTTGAACAATGCTATTATAAATCTATCAAAAGTATCTATGAATCTAACAGAGTCCTAAGTAATTCCTACTCTAATATAAACCAAAAGTACAACGAAGAATGTGAATCATAAATTTACTAAAAACAAACTATCTTCCTACTCTATCAACATGTTGATACTCTTCAATGCTTACAGAATCATTATGCAACTCAAACGGAATTCATTCAACATATTATAACAAAAATTCTAACTAAGGTAACTATTCTATTTAATAACAATGTAAATACTAAGGAAACACTAAGGAGATGTACCTCGAGTGGGCCCCCTTGAGTACACTCTAAATGAGACCAAAATAATATAAAAATTGAATCAACACTAAGTATAACCATGGGCACATTCTTAACTGAAAAACACAGAGATATGAAATTGACTATAATAACGATGTATTTTAAAAATAGTATCCATTATAAATATGTGAAGCCTCAATACATATAGATTGCAAAGTCTAAAATATTCAACTATCTTGGATGCACGACCCATGAATCAAGGAAAATATTTAAAGACAATGAATACAACATATCTTATGAAGAACAATCCTAATGAAATTGTCTATCTTTAATTAGTTGAAATATAGCTTGTTCCATAGACTCAACTGTTAGGCCCAATATGGAAAGCTAATGTAGGGGAGGGGTGAATCAGTACTTCAAATCCTTTCTTCAACAATAACTTTACTGTTATGCATAAACAAAAAACTATTGTAACATAATATAATGCTAAAACAAATAAGTAATAATCATACATGATTCACTCCATAACACATATATTTTGGTTACGCAGAAACTCTTGGTTAGAGAGAAAAACTGCGGTGAGGATGGCACCGATAACTTCATTACTACAATAATAAAGGTTGCTCGGTTAGAGCTACATGTTCAACTATTTCTGATAGCTTACCCTGTTAGAAGTATCAAGATCGTTAGATCTACCTTGCTAAAGGATTTTACAACACTTATTCTAAATGATGCACCTAGTTAAAGGCTTTACAATTTATAGACTTTGTTAGAGTCTTTTACCCTATTAAAGGTTTCTCTTACAACTCAAAATATTACAATAAAATCTTTACAAATATCTGCAACTTTACATCTGAAATGTTATAGCAGATTCTATGTGCTCAATATGAGATTACATTGCTTATAGCATACCTCGGTAAACCCTTCTGTTTACTCTATTCCTTGACTGTTCTCTGAAATCCTTCTCGGTGACCTATGTGTCTCTGACAGTCACAATACTCAGTGCTTCCTTATCTATCACATATGTCTTGCTTTATATATCCCTATATTTGATCCTTAATTCATGTTGTATAAATAGATCTCTTATGTCGGTGATCTGTTCATTGCTTCGATCTTACAAACATGATTTATTGAATGAATAACCATACAAAATATTTCATTGGATAGATGACCTCAAGATCATACAAAATCTTTAAGGTGCAATTTCCTAAGTGATAATGATTCCCTACTCCTCGATCTTGTAACATGTTTCCCATGTGTGTCTAGGTTCAATGAATCTAGTAACATGTTTCACTCGATGTGTGTTCACTTGGTATATCATTATTGCTGCTCGGTAGACATAGACTGTGATACTCGGCAGACAGCTCGGTGTATACTAGGCTCTTGTGACTACTTTCTTCTATAACCGACTGCTTTGTGCTTACCGACTGAATATTTCGGTAGTAGTAACCGACTAGAGTATATAGAATGACTTTGGACATAAAACTAATGGCAACTTAGTAAGTAGTAACAATCTCCCCTTTTGTCATTAGTTGAGATGTTTGACAAAACTTCTTTCAAAGTCATAACTCAAAAAAAATCTATATACTTATAAAATTTGACTAATCAGACAATATATACATTTGTCAATAAAATAGTATATTCAGATATACTCCCCTTATCAATATACTGTACAAAACTCTGATTATGCATGCGCTATGATCAATATTCTATATTAACTGCTTGGTTGTCACTGCTCGGTTCACTACTCCGTTCACTACTCCCCCTGTCAAAATTAACTGTGCATTTGGATACTCTGTTTTGCTTAGTATACTCCCCCTGTATACTACACTCCCCCTTTGATACTTTGATACTATACTCCCCCCTTTTTGACAAACATCAAAACTTAGTTACCATTCAGTGGAGGCAACTGGTCAAAAATGGATTTGTACTTTGTCCTTGCATCGGTAAGAGCGGCAGAGAGGGCATCCTTGACACTATCCATGAGTGAATTCTGAGTTGTAATGTCAACTAACAGTGAAATTAGTCCATCTAAGGTGCTTCCCTCTAGTTGAGTGGATAGGGAGGTGGCCTTGTTGATCTGTTCTTGGACAGAGGACAAGTGTGGAATGAATAAGGTTTGAAGAGTCATAATGTCCATCCTGATTTGGTGCTCTTCATTCCTAAGTTCCAATTGTTGAGCCATGAGCTTCTGTAACTTTGTATAGAAATGTTGAATAGAATTTGGCTCAGTGGTCAACTTATTTGAGAGATCAGTGATCTCTTTCTCAATCACTTCTATTTTATTTTTTATATCTTTAATGAATAAAGAGAATGTACAGAGTTTCTGAAATAAATAAAGAATGTGCTTGAGTTGAGGGGACAACTCAGCAATAAATTTGACAAGTTTTACTTTGCCAATAGCAATGGCTTTCTGTACCTCTTCAATCATTTTAGCAGTGAGCTCTTTGTCCCTTAACTTTCTCAAGTATTCAGATGCGTCTACTCCAGATGTCTCGATCTGATTGAGGAGTTCATCCAGTTGAATATGGATGGCTGCATCTTTTGACACTGTAGCTTCAGGTAGCATATCTGTTAATAGTGCTTTCACCTTCTGAAGTACTTTGTTTTTCCTTTGAATAGCCATTTGTTTTTCCTGTTCTACTTTGGCTTTGCATAGTTCACTGAATTCAATGAGTGCTTGCCCTTTTAGTTTGGATATGTCTACATTTGGCAACACTGTTGGTTTTGACAAATCTAATTTGAAACTATGCCTTTTCATTTTCTTTTCTTTAGTTTTCACTGGTTGAACTAATACAATGGCTTGGGAGGCTTGTTGACCCTTGGTAGGTTGCTCGATAGAGGCAACACTTTTGTCAATTTCTTGAACTTCTGATGTAGCCTTCGGTGAATCCTTGCTCGAGGTCTCAGTTGTAACATTTTCAGTGCTAGAAGGAGCTTGAGAAGTTTGTTCCCCGGTGGCCTGAGAAGTAGCTTCTCCTTCTATAGACTTGTGACCCTCTGTTCCTTGTTCAGTATCCTGAGGGGCCTCAGTTGAAACAGGCTGAGTGACCGAAGGATAGGGCTGAACTTGTTCCAAAACTGACTCACTGGATACCAGTTTGGCATATGCATTCCCTTCTATCATTTCCTGTTCTTGTGCCTCGGTGTCCATGATATCCTCATCAATTTGTATAGTGTCAGCAGAGTCTTGCTCGGTGATATCAGGGTCTTGCTTGGCGACATCAACTATTTCAACTTCAACTTGCTCACTAGCATTCTTGATTCGAAAGATTTCCTGCCACTTTTCTTTGGTCTCATTCTCTACGTCCAAATAAAGGTCATTCATCAATTTCAAGGCTCTTTGCTTGACTAGGAAGTTTGTGTGGTAGTTTTTCAGATGTTCATTGATCTCATCTACCGACATGTCTGAGAAGAGCTGTACCAGACTTCTTTCTCTTACCCATTTCTCTAAGTCCATAGCATACTTCCACCTATTATCAATATGCAAATACAACTCTTTTGGAAGAGAATTAGATACTTCCAATGGGACCAATCGAAATTTTAGAAGTGTGCAAATGACAGCTTCTTCAATTTGTCTCTTTTCATCATCATTTCTAGATTCATATTTAACATATCTTAATGATCCAAATCCACCATATTGTTTCAGATTTGCACAAAAATTATCCACACTATGTACATCTTCCTTTTTACTCTTGACAATCTGAAATTTACTTTTGTCTTCAGATTCGGTGTCACTGGACTCTTTAGTCAAAATGAGTCTCTGAGTAGATTTCTTATAAGTTTTTGTTACCTTTGGTGCGGCAACATTCTTTGGTTTCTTACTCGGTGACATTGCAGATGATCTTATGTTTGGGCGCTTTACTGAAGGAGTCGATGATACCTTTGATGTATCATGTTTCTTCCTTTTCAGAACTTTCCCTTTAAGCAACTCAGTGCTCAATGTAATAGCTACCTCTTGGGCTTCATATTCCTCCTCAGTGATGACTAGAGTGCCCTTGACATGTGTGGAGGAAGAACCTTCTCCAAATTTCTCTGTTAATGCCTTGATCATTTTTGTTGCTTTCCTTGTAGCCTTGGGTACTACAATGCTCATCTTAACTTTCTCTTTAACTTCTTCATATGTACCGTATCTCAGCTCGGTAGCATGCCTTGGTAATATAAGAAAAGCATTTGTCTACTGTTGTGTGATGTCAAAATCAATCTCATAACCCATAGGTGGCAAAGATTGAGTTCTCAGTTCCATAACATTGACATAGCAGTAGTCGGTGTCCACTTCAAAGCATATATCATCCTTGTATTTCTCTACTAACTTGGGTGGAATTCTATACCTGTTATGCATCTTTTCTTGAAACTTGCTAAAGTAATCATCCATAATATCATTGAAGTTATCACCTAGCCATTTGATGAAGTCATTGATTTGATGGGTGATTGGTCGGTGTAGCTCCCAAACTACATTACCGACTGATGGAAAGAATTTCTCAAAATAGAAAAATATGCATACCAAAAGTGATCCAAACTTCATTGTGTTAGCCGAGTTGTTCTTCTTCGGCTTCCTTATGGTGTTTAGATTCTCAAATAGGTTTTTAAACAATACTTCGCATAGATCAATTTTCATTCCTTTCTTCACAAATTTATATGCTAAATCGACTGTTGCACAAGGTACACTGTTTTCCCTTGCCGATTGAAAGAAACAATAACCTATGACTCTAATGACAAACTTCAGCTCTGCATCTGTCACATTGTTCAATTTCAGTCCACTGCAATCAGATTCAACTCTGGTTAAAGTGATCAATTCCTTTTGTGATATCATTTCCTGAGCTCGGGCAAGATCAAAAATAGGGTAACTGGTGATCAAATGAATAATTTCCTTGGTGAGTTTGAATGGTTGCTCCTCTAACCACATGGAATCATCATGAACTCTGCTCAGAATAAATTTGACCCATTGGGGTTTGAAGACACGGGGATAGGTTAGGGCTTCAGTCAATCCCTTGATTTTAATGTGTTCATACTTGCTATCCAATTTCCCATTGGTACACAATTCATCATATGTGTCGTTTATCTCAATATGACCTGGTTCCTCAACATGACACTTGGTGAAGAATCTGACATCCTCAACTAGTAAAACCCTATCCGGAATGAGTGAAAATGTAGTTTTATCATCCGGTTCAGATGCTACTTTGGGAGTTAGAGAGTATTTCAGTGAGGGATTTTCAATGTTCTCAACAACAACGGGCTTCTGGATCTTAGGTGCCATTGCAAATTTTAGATAAATACTAACAAAATATTCTTAGGGTTTGAAAAATTTTAAACGACAGACGCTTTCCACTTAACAAATGTAAAATAGATATTCACAACTGATATGATCGGTAAACTAGCTTGACAATGCGTTGTGATTGATGAAAATACCTTGAATTTCACTTCGGAGGAGGTTTGATCGCCTTTGAATCGCTTTGCTCTGCTTTCTTGAAAACTTGGTAAGTGTAAAATGACCACGCAAAAGCTTTAAGTACACAATATACCTTATCGAGCTTTGTGCAGTTAGGTCAGAAAACATTAAATGCACTCAGTACCACTTCCTTTTTATGCTTTTACCGAGTAGCCAGACTTCCTGTATTTACCGACTAGACAAGCTTCCAAAAGACTTGATAAAATTTCAAATTTCCTAATGCATCTTTAGTTATGTAGATTTTGAATTAAGTACATGATAAAATAGGAATTGTTAAGATTTACCGTTTAATTTGGAATAGGTGCACCTAACTCGGTAGATAAGGTGCTTTCTTCATTTGACACAATTTCCTTCTTTTTCCAAATCATATGTAATTTGCCTTTTATTTCCTCATTGTCTCCTCTAGGTTGATCTTTGCAATCTCTAGCCAAGTGTCCAACTTTGTGACAATTGAAACATGCCATACCAGGATTTCTTCGTGATCTTCGGTTGTTCATTCCAAACCTTATAAAGCAGTTGGCACTTATATGTCCATATTTTCCACAACATTCACACCATATCCTTGTATTGTAATCCCATGGTACTGTAGCATATTGTTGGTTAGGATCTATGTGAGTTCGGTAGCTTCCAGTATTTGCTCGGTATGCAGACCACATATAGTTCTTTTGCTTAAACCAACACTTCTCGGTACTATGTCCATATCTATTGTAGTTTTTACAAAACCCTTTGAATTTTGCCTTCTGATAATTGCTAGCATACTTTGTCCTACATTGGTTAGATGTGTGACCATATTTATTGCAATTGTAACAATAACCATTAGACCTTGTGACATTCGGTTGCTTACCTTTTCTGATTTGGCACATGTTGGCAGTATGTCCTTGTTTTCCACAGTAGTTGTAAATAAGTTTCTTTCCTTTTATGTTCTTCTTGTTTCCAGCTTGCTTTGATGATTCTCCTCTCTTGGTAGTGTGGATTCCCTTCTTGGTAGAGTCTTTTCCTTTGTAACTGAGTCCTGCAACTTTGTTGGGTCTTTTTGTATTAAGTTGCTCATCCAACATCTTTGATGCTTCATAACCCTTCTTCAGTGTTTCTTTGGATTTCTTCTCTGTTTCAAGTTCATCGGTCAACCTTGACAGTTCAAGTTTTAATGCTTGATTCTCATCATCTTTCAGATTTGCTTCATGATGTGAATAACCCAATTGATATGACAAATTTTGTTGAATCCCAGTCAACCTTATGATTTCATCATTCTTTTCAGATACTAATGCTTCAAGTTGTTGTTTTTCTCTTTCTAGATCTCTTACTTTATCCTCGGTTGTCCTCAATGCATCAAGATTTTCAGTCTACTGTGTGCTGAAATGTTCATGTTCTCTTTTCATTGCTTTTAGCTGATCAGTCAGTGCTTTGTTCTTTTCTTTCAGTTCTCCAATCATCTCTTCAGTCTCTTCAGATATACTATTCTCAGATGATGTCGCAATTTGTTCCACTAACTCTTGAGAGTCCTGTAAATCATTAGATAATCTTCTTCTAACTTTCAAAGATTTTTGCATTTCTTTCTGCATGTTAGCAATCACTTGATTAGCATGATCCAATTCATTTTGAAGATTCACAATTCTTTGAGATTGTCTGTAGCCTTCCATTGATAAGATCTTTCTCTTTAGGCTGTTAAACCCTTTTCCAAGATTGAAGCTCTGATACCAATTGTTAGGCCCAATATGGAAAGCTGATGTACTGAGAGGGGAGAGGTGAATCAGTACTTCAAATCCTTTCTTCAACAATAACTTTACTGTTATGCATAAACAAAAAACTGTTGTAACAAAATATAATGCTAAAACAAATAAGTAATAATCATACATGATTCACTCCATAACACATATATTTTGGTTATGCAGAAACTCTTGGTTAGAGAGAAAAACTGCAGTGGGGATGGCACCCACAACTTCACTACTGCAATAATAAAGGTTCCTCAATTAGAGCTACATGTTCAGCTATTTCTAATAGCTTACCCTGTTAGGAGTATCAAGATCGTTAGATCTACCTTGCTAAAGGATTTTACAACACTTATTCTAAACGTTGCACCTGGTTAAAGGCTTTACAATTTATAGACTTTGTTAGAGTCTTTTACCCTGTTAAAGGTTTCTCTTACAACTCAAAATATTACAATAAAATCATTACAAATATCTGCAACTTTACATCTGAAATATTATACCAGATTCTATGTGCTCAAGATGAGATTACCTTGCTTATAGCATACCTCGGTAATCCATAAAGTAACTCGGTAAACCCTTCTGTTTACTTTGTTCCTTGACTGTTCTCTGAAATCCTTCTCGGTGACCTCTGTGTCTCTGACAATCACAATACTCAGTGCTTCCTTATCTATCACATATGTCTTGCTTCATATATCCCTATATTTGATCCTTAATTCATGCTGTATAAATAGATCTCTTATGTCGGTGATTTGTTCATTGCTTCGATCTTACAAACATGATTTATCGAATGAATAACCATACAAAATATTTCATTAGATAGATGACCTCAAGATCATACAAAATATTTAAGGTGCAATTTCCTAAGTGATAATGATTCTCTACTCCTCGATCTTGTAACATGTTTCCCATGTGTGTCTAGGTTCAATGAATCTGGTAACACGTTTCACTCGGTGTGTGTTAACTTGGTATATCATTATTGCTGCTCGGTAGACATAGAGTGTGATACTCAGTAGACAGCTCAGTGTATACTAGGCTCTTGTGACTACTTTCTTCTATAACCAACCGCTTTGTGCTTACCGACTGAATATTTCAATAGTAGTAACCGACTAGAGTATATAGAATTACTTTGGACAGAAAACTAATGGCAACTTAGTAAGTAGTAACATCAACACATCATCAGAAACTAATAAATCTATTTGTTAAATATCAATTGAAACAAGAATAAGTCTTCTTCATCTTCTTCGTTTGACAGGTTAGCAGAGTCGTTAAAGGTCGCAAGACTAGTTTTACTCTGCTCTACCTATGGCTACAAGATATTTAACAATTAGTGGTTGCAAGAATTGCTTCAATTGATCACTCCCAAGTGCTACAAAAACCAGTTAATAGAAATATAACTATATTCATAGAATCCAACCATATTATCATCACATATATTCTCACATTTGGCCATATAATCATAATTTTAGATTAAGTATATATAAGTTTGAGATTGCGGCAAAGTCTTCAAAACACGTAAGAACACAAGGTTTGTAGCATGAAGAACATAACTTAATAACTGAAAAGAGTTTAAGTTTGAGTCATATAACTACATAAAAATAACTATCAAATCTACCCATCATTTCCCCCCAACTTACTATTATGCTTGTCCCAAAGCAGAAAAACCTATGTTATTCCCAAGTAGAGCTAGAGTCCTAAAATTAGAGTGTTTAGTTATGTTGAAACTGGTGATTAATGAATTCTAGTAGAACCCATTGAATCTCTTGATCGTTATCCTCCTTGCCTCTTCTTGTTATCTATTATATGTTGTCCCACACCAATTAGGTACCAACTAAAGCAATAATGGTGGATGAAAAAGTAGAGTGAGCCATGTTATCCCTTGTCATTTTGCCAAATGCATATAAGTTTTGACTTTGCGCATTGTTGCATGGAAATCTAAAAGAGAATGAGGCTCCTTGTGTTTCAGTTCATCTAGAAGTTCTTGCTAATGTCGTGCCACCTGCACTAACACATTTTTTCCATTTGTCCTTACCATTCTCATGAAAATATCATAACCGCCCTTTATGTTTTCCAATACCTGTGCTTGCACTTTAGGTCTATTCATTAATACCAACCAATCATTCAAAATTGAATCAGGAGATTTCGATTCAGCTATCAACCCAAACACTGCTAATTTTTCTATCTCTTTATACTTTTCCATCTGGATTCCCCACATATAAAAGAGGGTTCCAATCTGAATCATGAGGCACAACTAGATTATGCAAATACAATTAATAAACAATATTTTGTATTTCTAGTGTGGAATTTTGGAAAACATTACAGTACTCCCTAGGAGTAACCATAGAATAAGGTAGATCATAATAGATTTGCATAAACTAAAAAATTAGAAACCTTTCCCTAAGACAAAGGGTATTGACTCTAGTAGGAGGTCAAAAATTAAAAATTTGCGGAACAAGGCGAGCCATCTAATCTACCTTTATTTTTAGCTTTTTTTATTTCTACTTCCTTATCTTGCAAATCTTTTCAAAGTGCAGTTATACATCTACTCTTTTTCTTTGGCCCAATTGGCCTCTTGCAGTTGTAGTTGCTTCAGTTGTTTCTATAATTTCAATGTAAACGAGGGCCAAGACATAGAAGTAGTAGATGGTAAAACTTCATGATCAAAGACTATTTCTATAATTTTATCAATTATATTAATAGATTCTTGAGCTACAAGCTCTGCTAATTGGTCCAAATTACCATCATCAACATTAATGTGTTCTTCCACTATACACTGATCATTGTAAAATTATTCCTCATCTTGAACCTCCTCTTCATCTTGAGCCTCCTCTTCTTCCTAAACCTTCTCTTCTTCTTCCATTTCCTTTTCAAATGGAACCTCAAGCATCCCATACATTGGTTCTTCATTCTATACTTCTTTGGACATTTGTTCTGGATCTTCTTTTTCTATTTCAATTTTCTCACTCTCACTACTTGCTTAAGATGGAGCATCAATTACAATTTGAACTATTTTCTTTGTTTTCTTTCTCACAGAGGTTTTGAATCGATGAGAACTCCTAGTTGTCCTTTTGACAATTTGTTACAAACTCAATTCTTCTTCAACATCTATGGTGGCTTGAATACTAGATTCAAAAAAGATATGAGAGACTGATAGGGGTTTTTCTAAGACTGGAGCAGAAGTAGAGGGTTCTACATGTTGTCTTGAGTGATTTCTTTAGGAGGCTAAGTTGGAGTGGACTTTTTAATTATTGGGGTGGACAATGGGGAGGTAGATTTTCTTTTCTTACTAACTGGAGGAGTAGTTTCAGTTACTGGCTCAGATGATAACTATGTTTCCTCAAACTTCATACTCTCCTTTCAAAGTTTTTCTTTACCCTTTTTCTCTGAGTCAATAGGATAATACACATCCTCTTGACCTTTCTCTTGAGGAGAATCCTTCTTTTTCTTTGTTTTAGAAGGAGAAATAGATGTCTCCTTAATAGTTTTTTTCCTAGTAGAGTATTAGTCTAAATTTTTACCATATACTTCTTTTGACTTCCTTTTCTTTGCTAATTTTCTTTTTCCCTTTCCTAATTCCTTAGTTTTATAAGTTAAGGTTACAATAGAAGACTTTTGAGCTAGTTTTTGACACTCGGTTTTAGCTGCATAAGTTGCAATTTCAAACCCTTCTTCCTTATCTTCAGAGAGGTCTATTTCAAGCTCATAATTTTATCGTGTTTTTCCTCTGAGGAGCTAATTCCTTCTTGTGTACCAGTTTCTTTTTCACTACTCTCTCCTCTAACCTCGAATCTTCTTTCCCCAAGACCTAAGTTGAATTGTTCCATATTTTCAACCGTAATAAAACCCTTCCAACTCAAACCAAGAAAATAAATCCCTAGACTTTGTTTTATTAACAATGTAATGAGATAATAATGGGATACCAAGGTATAGTTACCTTTCTAAACATCCTTTGCCATCTTGGTGAAAAAATTTACCAAGTAGTATGGTATATTGACGAGTCTTCCATGTTGAAGGTGGCTTAGAAACTTAAAATGGTAACCATGCAAATTTGAATGCCACCCTTCATAGGTGAAATATTTGATGATATGGGTAGCTACAATAACCCACTTATGCAGTAATGAAAGTCTCTTGGCACCCTATTTAGAAATTTTCAGGGGCCCATCATTTGGTCTTGCAAATTATGCTCATGCAAGAACTACATCATAGGAACCCGTATAGTCTTCTCTCCATTGAAAGTCCTGAGGCATCTGCAATAGCCAACATTTTGGCATCTACTTTAAGCCCCTTTACTGTTGCTACACCATCTTCCAGTGTGAATGCAAATTAAAGGGTTATTTCAGTATCAAATTATGTGAGCTTGTAGGAATAATCTACCCATCCAACATCAATAAATTCCTACTTGCATTCTTGTTCATCATCTATTAGGGTCTGAACTATGGGTTCACTTCTAATTGGGTCTTCACCCATCGTGAAAATGCTCTGCAACTACAAATTCCCCATTTTTTCTTGCAACTACAAATCACCCTAAATTCAGCTTTGCATGAGATAGGGTTTCGACTTAGCAAACTTAGAAAAGGTTTCTACTTATTGGCTCGTAGGACTCACAAAAAGACTCAAGTTCAAAAACTCGATTAAAGATGAATCAAGATTGGCTTGAAATGAAAATTTCAATAAAAGGAACATCCATGAGTACAATCATTTATGCAACTATCATTTCAAAATATTGTGAGTATAATGTATCTCAAAAAAATAGGAAAAAATTATGCTTATCAAAACTCATGCATTTGAAATGTCCAATTCCACGTGCACAATATCTTATCTAAAAATGGTAACCAAATTACCAAAATGAAAAACCATGACAACTTATAATCATGATATCCCCTTCCCCAACTTTAGAGTAAAAAGTGTTTGCACTTTGGGCTAGGGATTAAGAAAGAATGGCGCAAGATACAAACTTACAAATTAACAAGTATTGGTCATTTATGAGAATTGAGTGTAAATAAAATATACAAAGTTGGTGCATGAGTACAACATACCTCACATAACATGGCATTGATAGATATAATATAACGATGATGGCTAGTACATGTGAAATGGAAATTTGTGATTAGCATATTTATTTGATAATGTGAAACAAAAAATGGTGAAAAGGATGGCGTGTAGTTATCGAACACCAAAAGAAGAGGTCAAGGTTAATATGGATTTTGTGAGTTCAACAGTTGCCACGTTGGTGTCAACGTCGGTTGATTGGAGTTGACTGTTTCAACCTCTTGAAGAACATGTCCCATAATTGTTGGAGATTCAGGGCCGAGTTCTTTTACTAGCAAAAATTCTAACTATATTTAGGTGCTATATTAAAAAGTACTATTATTTCCTGGTGTATTAAATCTTCACAGACCGTCAGTTTCTTGTACAAACGTAGGTGATGACTAGTGACAAGTAGAGAGAATCATACTGGATCAGTGGTTTGTAGATGCACTGAGCCATTAGAGAAGACATCTGCAATTTCATAGGGTCCGAGCCAATGAATTTGAAACTTACCTTGATTATCTTTGAACCTTCAATCATACAGAAGTGCCCAGTCACCAACAATAAACTTCTTTGTCTTGATGTTCTTGTCATGCCATTTCATTCTTTGAGTCTAGACAATTTCAGTGTGATGGAGTGCTTGTTTTTGAAGTTCATCCAGTTCATTTAGCTGCAATACCCTTTGCTTTTGTGCTTTAGTGATGGTTATTCCCAGCTAAAGATTCATTCTTAATGTTTTATGTTCAAATTGAATGGGCATCATAGCCTTTTGTCCATACACTAGCTCAAAAGGTATAAACCCTATTGTTATCTTCCAAGTAGTTCTATAGGCCCATACTACTTCTAATAATTTGGATGCCCAACCCTTTTTGTGCAAAACTACTGTCTTGGTAAGGATTCCTTCTATCTCTCTATTAGTGACTTCTACTTGGCCATTGGCTTGCAGATGATATGGAGTAGATTTCCTATGCTCAAGCTTGTATTCATTCAAAAATGCTTGAATGAGAATGGATGTAAATTGTGGCCCTTGGTCTAATACAATTTCTCGAGGAACACCATACCATGTAAAAATTTCCTCATAAAGGAATTCAACTACCTTATTGTCTCGAGCAAGTTTCATAGCTTTGACTTTAACCCATTTCGTTAGATAATTTGTACAGACTAAAATGTATTGCTTATTATTTGATGGAGGGTCTATAGGGCCAATAAAATATATCCCCCACTTGTCAAAGGGTGAAAGTACTAGTTGGGGTTGTAATGGCATCTCATCTAACCTAGTTGATCTCCCCATCCTCTGACATCTATCACAATGCCTAGTATACTTCATGGCATATTTATGCAAGGAAGGCCAATAGTAACTAGTGTTAAGGATCTCCATGGGCGTCCACTTTGATGCAAAGTGTCCACCACAAGTATCATCATGACATGCATGCAAAATGTCATAAATCTCATCTTCTCTAATGCACCTCTGCATGACATTATCAGGTCTTGTATAAAATAGGTTTCCTGATATCCATGAGTATGGAAGACTCTTTTCTACTAAATTATTTCTCTTTTGGAGAGAAATGTGTGGAAGTTCTTGCAATCACCAAATAATTAGGAATGTCTACATACCAAGGTGTATGAGTATGAATGGAAAAAAGATTCTCATTAGAAAAAGAGTCATCTATAATAGGCTCCTCTACTCCATGAGTTAACCATGAAAAAAAATCTGCAACTACATTTGCTCTGCCTGGCTTATCCACTATTGTTATATCAAATTGTTGCAGAAGCAACAACCATCTAACCAATCTACCACTAACCACAAGTTTATTCATTAGATACTTTATTGTTGCATAATCAATATATACAAATACCTGGTATCCAATTATGTAATTCCTAAACTTATTGATGGCATAGATGATTGCTAAAATTTATTTCTTAACGACAGTGTAGTTGAGCTCTACTCGCAAATTTTTAATGATATAGTAAATTTCATATTCAATGCTACCTTCTTTTTGTCCAAGTACTACTTTGACTACATAATCAAATTTATCTGTGTGAATATGGAAAGTAAGTGTCCAATTTTGTCCTCTGAGAATTGGAGCTTCGGTCAGCAAATCCTTAAGCATTTGAAATGCTTCTTGACAAGGATTCCAGTCAAACTCTACATCCTTGGTTAGTAAGGTGTATAATGGTGCAACAATTTTATTGAAATCTCTGATGAATCATTTATAATAACTAGCATGGCCTAAGAAACTCCCTGCATATCATTGTTTGGATGGAATATGAAAGTTCTAGATGACTTCAATCTTTATTGGATCCTTCTATACCATACTTAGAGATGTAGTGGTCGAGGACTATTCCTTCTTGCATCATCATATAACACTTTTCATTACTCAGTGACATATTATGCTCTTCGCACCTTTGGAGAAATTTCTTCAAATTTGACAATGCTTCTTCATAGGTACCACTGTATGTAGTGAAATTATCCATATATACCTCCATGCAGTCATGTGTGAGATGAGAGAAAATGCTAAGCATCTCTCTTTGAAATGTGGCAAGTGCATTACAGAGGCTAAAAGGAAGCACACAATAAGCATGTGTCTCCCATGGATAAGTGAATGCAGTTTTGTCTTAGTCTTCAGGAGCTATTTTTATCTGATTGTAACCACTAAACCCGTCTAAGAAGGAAAAATATTGCTTAACAGCTAGTGAATCTAATACTTGATCAATAAACATCAAAGGAAAGTGATATTTCCTTGTTGTTGAGTTGAGCTCTCTGTAATCCACAAAAACTCTCCATTTGTCTCCTTTCTTAAGATTAACTACCAATGGGGAAACCCATTGGCTATTGTAGATGGTATATATAAATCCCACATTCAGGAGTTTTTGTAGTTATGCTCTTATGATCTCTTTCACTGTTGGATTCATTCTCCTCTGAGGTTATCTAATTGGTTAGATATCCTCTTTGATAGAAATTCTATGTGTATAGTGATTTAGAACAAGACCTTTCATGTCCTAATAATCCCACACAAAGGTTGTCTTTTGTTCCTGCAATAAGGCAGTTAGTTGTTGTTGTTGTTTCTGATTAAGCTTGATATTAATATCGAGATACTTGCTTGGTGTGATCTCTACCTGAGTGGTCAGAAGATTCATAGATGCAACATTTATACATGTAATTTCTTGTTGTAATGTATGTGACAAAAGCATATGTAGCAATGCAAAGGTAGAAAGATAATGCTTAGTAGTAGTTGTTGGATGTAAAGTACATAGTGGACAAGACGAGAAAGTTAAGCATGTGAGATCATCTAGATCCTTATGATAGTCATTGTAAATTACACGAGCCGACAACTTATCCGCATCTTCCAAATTGAGCATAAGACTGCCATATATCATAATGAGAGTTGCTAACAAGTCATTTTCTACTTCTCCTAGGCTGGGCTAAATCGCTTGATCAACCTCTTGATGAGGTTGAGATGGAGGATACAAAACAAGCTTCTTGGTAACATTCTAGTTTGAGATGACCATTTCCACTTACCTACATCCTATAAAATCATTTGTTTTTGCAAGCCATGGTATTCCAAGGAAGAAGGGATAACCACCCAGGTTAACTTTGGGCTTGAGGATCATAAAGCCGGTCGGGTGCTCCCACAAATCAAGTGTTATGACAAGGTCTTTGACTATCCCCTTTGGTTTGACTACGGAACTATCAGTTAGTTGAAGCACTGTAGGCGTTGGTCTTAAGTCTATAAGCTACAAGGTCTCCATTGTTTCTCTAGTCACCGCATTAATAGCAACTCCTAAGTCAATCAAGGTGTTAGGGATTACAATGCCATTGATGGTAATGTTGACTATTGGGCTACTTGGATCAATATACTTAGGAATGACGACTCTTCCTAACATGATATCTGCTAGCATACCCATGACATGAATAGTTGTGGGATCTTTCCTTTTATGACCAAACTTCTTAATTACACAATTTCTTAATGGTTTTGTTATAGATATGAATAAATTTGAATTGAAATAAAGGAATATAAATACTAATATTTTTCATCTATTCTATAAAATCAAAGTTAGGTTTAAGATTAGCTTTCTTCTTAATTAATCTTCTAGGAAATGGTGGGGCTTGCTTTTCAACAGGTAAAGTAATTGACTCTAGATGTGTTTACCTTTTAGAAAGACCTTTCTAATTATATGGAGGGTGCATAATTATTGAATCTTCCTCTTGAATTTATGTGATAAGAGGAGATGTTGGGGTAGGTAATATTTTACCAAACCTTAGGTGCACATTGTTGATATCAAGGAGATAAGTAGGAAATGGTTGTATATCACCATAATTGGCTTTTTGAATAAGGTGATTATTTCGGTTAGGTGTAGGTTGTGCTACAATTTGAGTAGGTTTTGTTGGTACAAATGGTGAATTAGCAGGATTGGGAACAATGACTGGTTGAGCAAGGGGTCCTTGCAGTTGTGGTTCCTATTGATAGCCAAAAAATTTATTGCCCCTGCATGAATTCCCCACCGCCTGCTTTGAGATTGCTGCCAACTAGGTTGTGATGCTTGTCAGTTAGGTAAGTGCCCTAGTGATTAGAATGGAGGTCATCCTTCAGTCCGACCATTCCATGATGGAAAACCAAACTATATCCATCCTTGAGGAGGTTGATTTTGCTAAGAAGGATAATTTGATTTAGGCACGGTAAAAGACAAAGGGTCTAGAAGCATACCTTGTCATTGATTCCATGGTTTCCTTTAGGCTAAATAAAAGACTTGGTCTTAATCATCTTCCAATGCTTTAAAATCAGGTCATTCTTCCAAGCTAACAATCCTCTTACACCTACAATCTTTCTTCTCGTAGTGACATACAGGACAATATTTAGTGAGAGTAGCTTTTGTTTCTTGTTTCCTTCAAGCTTGAAGTGCAATTGAGTAGCCATATGATTTATAATGTCCTGCTTCATGTCAGAGAGTAGATTGCTTATTTTCATCCTGGAGACTCCTGTAGCTACCTTGGAAGCAATAGACCTTATGCTTTATATCTTCTTCATGGTTTCCCTTTAATAGTTTCAAGCAAGGTGGAAAATTGTGTCCCAAGGAACTTGGGAAATGTCCCCTTCACCCATTAGATTCAATACATCTGTTCCTTCCTCTTAGATTCCCTTTAAATAAGTGAATTTAATGGATTCTTCACCCAATCTACTTTGTCTGGACTTCTTTAAATTGAACAAGAAATGCTCCAGATAATCTTCCAATGGTTCATCCTCCTTTTGAGTCATTATGAAAATACCATCTCCATGTAAGTTTCCTCCCCTACAATAACCTTTATACTTCTTGATAAATTTTTCTTTCATGTCAACCCAACTTGTCATTGCATTCCTTCCCAATACCATGAACCATCTCAAATTTGAATCCTTGAGAGTGACAGGGAATAACTTAGATTGTGAGCATCTTTGGTATAGTCATAATTTTGGCACAAGACATCAAACTCAAAGAGAAACATGTCAGGTTCCTCAAATACTAACCCATGAAAGTTAGGAAGAGCAGCGGGTGGTATATTCTTCAGACTTGTGGCCCTTTCTTGTAGTACTATACGAAAATGGAACATTGGTATAGAATCATCAAGACAACCTCCTCCAAATCCTCCACCCCCATGAGAGCTGGCAGAGGTGACCCTAGAGGTGAAACCATGGTACCCACGACTCTCTCCACAAATCCCTCCTCTAGTTATTCTTTTTCAACTACTAGTTCTAGTATTGGCTTAGATATTGCTACACTATTTGAAGGAAGGAATCTTCCATGAGATTCCCTCCTATGCATGCAAAAAGAAAAAACTCAAAACTCTAGTAAACCTATGAAATGGTAGCAAAGATGTGTGTTCCTGTAATATCTCCTTAACTCCTATCTATTGAAAATACCAACTACTCTAATCCTAATAAAGCTTTTTAAAAGGTAAGAGAGCAACCCAAGTAAGTTTATGATTCAACAACATCCTTGACAACGACACCAAAAATGTTGAGTTCCTATATTAATTTATAATTGATGCCCATCCATTCAATTAGTTTTGAACTAATCTATGCACTTACAATATTCTTTCTTGAATATAGGATACATTTAATCTATCAACTCGAGGTCGTTTAACTTGAAATGGGCTAGCATGGTGTATGCATCATAACATTACTTGAACTGTTATGTGACTACTTAAGAGTGAAGTTGCAGTAAAACAACTATTTGAACAATGCTATTATAAATTTATCAAAAGCATCTATGAATATAGCAGAGTCCCAAATAATTCCCATGCCAATGTAAATAGAAGTACAACTAAGAATGTGAATCATAAATTTACTGAAAAATGAACTATCTTCCTACTCTATCAACCTATCAATACTCTTTAATGAATAGAGAATCATTATGCAACTCAAACAATATTCATTAAATAGATTATAATGACAGTTCTAACTAAGCTAACTATTCTATTTAATAACAATGTAAATACTAAGGAGATGTACCTCAATTGGGACCCCTTATGTACACTCTGAATGAGATCAAAAGAAGATAAAAATTGAATCAACACTCAGTATAACCATGGGCGCATTCTTAACTGAAAAACACAGAGATATGGAATTGACTATAATAATGATATATTTCAAAAATAGTATCCATTACAAATACGTGAAGCCTCAATATATAGAGCTTGCAAAGTCTAAAATATTCAACTATCTTGGACGCACAACCCATGAATATAGGAAAAGATTTAAATATAATAAAGACAACATATCTTATGAAGAGTAGTCCTAATGAAATTGTCAATCTTCAATTGATTGAAACATAACCATAGACTCAACACATCATTAGAAACTAATAACTTAGAACCTATTAAACATCAACTAAAACAAGAATAAGTCTTTGTCATCTTCTTCATTTACAAGATATTTAATAGTTAGCGGTTGTAGGAACTGCATTAGTTGATCACTCCCAAGTGTTGCAAAAACCAATTAATATAAATATAACCATATTCATAGAATCTAACAATATTATCATCACAAACAAATAAAAAAACATAAGGTCCATAACATCAAGAACATGACTTAACAATTGAAAAGAGTCTAAGATAGAGTCATATAACCATATAAAAATAGCTATTAATCTACACGTCCGTCACAGTAGATGGAAAAATTACCACCACGTACTTCATTATGAAAAGCTTCCAGAATCTTCTACTATTTATCCTTATCTATGCACCTCAAGAAGGTTTTGTCCAATGCCCTTTTATATAGAGTATCATTCCACATCATGTATTTGGATGCCTTCATACTTCTCTTTTTTCTTGGAGACAAGTGTGGGGGACATTATCTAAATGCAAGATAATGTGCAACATTAGAAAACCACGAGTCTTGTGAACTTACAGACTAAACCATTATAGAGATTCCTCTTCAACTTTTATTCATTCTCATCCATGCGCTTGCATAGACCCATACCTCTCACGAATTTGGTTGGTTTGATCTCCAAGTCATATTATTGTACTTTCACTACCCAAGCTCCCCTTTTGTTACAATCTATCTCTTTTTGGGTGAGGATACTCTTGACTACAAGATCAAGCACAAACACCATGGGATGAGAGTACAAAATATAAAATATAAACTATTTTACTATCTTGACTACAACAAAAGTATGCTTCTTAATATGTGAGTAGATCAATTCATGATTTTTGAGTGGAACACTCATAAAAGCGATGAGAGGTTCAACTTTTTATTCATTCTCATTTAGTATAATTGTAGACATTGTTGATGTTTCAAAGCTATGATACCATGTTAGAAGTGAATATTGAGCTTCGATACCATGTTGAATTTTGTAACACAGCCTTGTAAGATCAAACATCAAACTAGAACACCTTCCACAAACAAGAGTAGCAAGAAACACATACCATATTCCTCAAAAGCAAACATTACAGGATTAAATTACAGTGTATAATGACGTGCTTATATAGAGAGCACAAGGATGTCCTGAACTAAATTTAGGAGAACTAATGAAAAAGCATGAGGATCTAAATAAATCTCAACTACAACTAAACTAAAGTGAAGCTAATACTAGCCTAATTAAATAAAAGCTAAAAAGAACCTAAGTTTAGCTTAAGTGAATAAAGTAATTAAAGGACCTAAATAATTAATAATTAGATAAATTTCATAATTACTCCAACATACATTATGTTTTTTGTAGCATAACAATAACTAATGACATCTTTATCAAAATCAAAGTAAACCAATACTCGAGCATGGGCAATGACTTCTTTCATGTCATTAAATGCTTGTTTACTAGACTCATTCTATTTAATACCTATTTCTTCTTGATCATTTCCACTCTATGTTTAGTCATCTCTGAGAAGTCAAACAAAGAGTCAAACAAATTTCCTGAAAAAGTTAACTTGCCCAAAAAAGGATTACACGCCTGTTCTATTTGAAGGAACACTAAATTGTTGAATGACTCTCTCTTTTTGGATCAACTCTAATTCCTTCCCTTTAAACAATATGTCCAAGAGCTTCCCCTTAGAGACTCAAAACCAAATTTCTTTAGATTGAGGGAGATGTTGTGCTCCCTACACTAGTGCAAAATTGTTTATAGGCCCTTGAGTGGGTTTCCCTCTTTTTTCAAAATATTGTTAAATCATTTTTTGTCCTCATTTTCTAACAATGGTGAAAATGTGAGATGACCCCTACAATTTTTGTCCAAATTGTAATTTGCATACACTAAGTTGCATTTATCAAGGTATAAGTCGTATATCTCAAGGCAAAGTTCATTTAAAGTTGTCTTCTCATCAGGTGTCTAGTCTAGAGTCTTCGTTTTTATTGGTATTTTATTGTTTTTAAGTCATACCTTTGAATTTTATGCAAATCGGGTCTTTTTTGTTCACTTGCAAGTCGATTTGAACTAATACTTGCAAATCGGGTTCTAGGACCCGAAATGCAAGCATTAAGATTGATATACCCCGATGAGCCAAAATAATGGCTCCATTTTGTCAAATTTTATCATAAAAACTCTTGCTTTGGTCATATGTTTGGACAATGTTTAGGTCATAGATTTCCCATGGTTGATGTCTTTTTAGTATTATTGGATTTGATTTATCCTAAACCTGGGGTTCTTATCTGATGATATTTATACAGTCAAACTATGCAAATTATCTGAATTAATTTTAAAATATGGTTTAATTTATGTTATATTAGAATCAATGGATACACATGCTTTTGTGCACATTAATGCCATGATGGAGGGTCGGCCAATATGAGAGGATGACTAAGCTTGCAGTTAAAGGGACACATCATCATGTCATTGGATATAGACCTAGTCAAAGTGGAGCAGTGTTGAAGGAGCTCATAACCAATTGACCATTTATTCAGTAGAGTGATTAGTGGAGCATTCATGATTGTTCCTGATGAAACATAAATCTAGGAAAGGAGGTTGTGTTATATTTTCTCATTAGTAGGAAAATTGTTTGTTCTACATTTATGTGTTGATTTCTTCTTTTAATGTAATAAATCCTGCACACATATTCCTTCGGGACGTGGGTTGATCACTTGGAAGTTTGTTATAAGTTTTTATTATAAATAAAGGTCTCTACCTCCCCGCGGGGGTAGACAGTGCGACCATAGAGTTAGTAGTATTCTGGTTTCCAAACTTATGTATACTGAAATCAACTCGAAATAAATAAGATGATGGTATTCTGAGCTTATCAATTATTATCTGAGTTCTAGACATACTCACTGAAGGGGGCCCACTTGGTGAGTAGTTCCTGTGCATTTGTTAGTTAATTTCCATTTTGTTTTAGTTGTTTTATTATTCGACTATTCCTACAACCATTGGAAATAGTTCTTGTGTCTATTCCTACAGCCAAAGCAGACAAAGTAGTTCATGTATGCTAACAAAAATATTGTCATTAGTAGAAGTTGCTTAGGTTGCTTTCAATTGTGAGTTTTGATAAATTGTCAAGTCATTATGTTTTTGCACATTTCTTTCAGAAAATGTCCTTTTCCTATAGTAGGATAGAATGGATTCAACTTGAGTTTAGTGCACATACAATGTCAACCCATTTCAAGTTCACGACACTAGTTGATAAAGTAAATGATAGTGTCTCAGTAAGGATGTCCAATCCTTGAGTTGAGGTTTTAGAATGCAGTTACTATTCCAATTGAGAGGACCAACATACCCTTTGTAATCGGGTCTTCAAGACCGGATTACAACTTCAAGTTGCATTAATTACTTATGATAGTTAGAAACAAAGTCAATTAATGACTCTTATGAAATTTTAATGGAAATTTGAATCATTGAATTTCCATCTCAATCACGTCTTTTGGTTTACCATTTTTCTCTTGTGCTTGTTGCATTTTGATTGAAGAAGATCGGTGCCTTGGTAGAGTTGTTTTCTTCTCTATTTGCCCAAGTAAGTGTCGTTTTCTTTGTTACAGTTTTTAAATATTTCACATTTGGTTCATGAACTCGAAACTATTGAGTTAGATAAGATAATGATGTTGTTCTTGCCATTGTTTATCTTGTCCTCCATGAACTATGGTTTCTATGTTTAAGACTTGTCTTCATAGTCTTTCTTTCAAGTTGAGTAGGGCTTTGAATTGCAAAAGTTTGTCATTTATTCCCCATTGATTAAAAAATGAGCAAAATATGTAATCGGTCCTCAAGACCAGATCGCATAGCATTTATTTGAAAGTCAGTCCACTCAAAATATGTAATCAAGTCTTCAAGATCCAACTACACATTCACATTGAATGATAGTTTTCATACACCTTTGTAGTAAGGTCTTGAAGACCCGATTACGTATTGGTATTCACTGCCATTACAAGTTAAACTCCTCATTACTTGTAATCAGTTTTTGGGTCTTGAAGACTCGATTACGTATTGGTATTTACTACCATCACAAATTAAACTCCCCATTACTTTTAATTGGGGTTTCAAGACCCAAATACAAGTCAAACCATATTATTCATAGCTTGTAATCGGGTCTTGAAGACCCGATTACAATAAATCATTGTATTTCATAATCGTGACATAAAATCCAACATCATGATAAAGTTTTACCCTATGTAATCGGGTCTATAAGGCCTGATTGCATCTTGATCTTAATGTATATAAAACTGATTACTTGCAATTAGGTCCTAGAGACCCGATCGCCCTGTTATTCACACTATTTGACTTGCAATTGGATCTCTAGGACCCGATTCCAAACCTTTATCAACTTTTCCTCTAAAAACACTCATTGACCTTGCATTTCTTGTCACCTTGATGATGCCACCATTGACTCCACCATTGTTAGTACGTCCTTGCCATTTGTTTCACTGTCCTATTCTTTCTTTCTACCACCCCATTCTGTTGAGGTTTCCTTGAGGCAACATATTGTCTTTTGATGCCATGTTGCTCACAATACTCTTTAAACTCACTTGAAGTATACTCTCCTCCTTGGTCAGATCTCAAACATTTGATCTTCAACTCTGATTATTTCTCAAGCATCTTCCTAAACAATTTGAACCTATACAAAGCTTTAGATTTGTGCTTTCTAAGAAAAGTTACCCATTTAATTCCTGTAAAATCATATATGAAAAGCATAAAATATATTTCTCCATTAATGGATTTTGTCCTTGTAGGAACACACAAATCAATATAAACAAGTTGCAAAGGTTTAGTAGTCAAATGTTCCTTTGTTTTATGACTGATTTTAGTTTGTTTACCATGTTGACATTATTTGCAAATGTTGTTTTCAGGTTTGTTTATGAGTGGCGTATCTCTTACATTGTGATTTTTACTCACCTTGACAATATTATCAAAATTTAGGTGTCCTAAGCTCTTATGAAATAACTAGCTTTCTTCAATCTGACTCATATGACAAACATTACCATACTTCACAACCTTGAGCATTGAAAGAAAATTCATATTCACTATCACAAATTTGACTAACACTTAAGAGATCAAATTTTAGGCCCTCTACATAATAAACGTCATGAATAGGTGTTTTATTAATTAGCAACAGTGTTCCAATGCCTTTAATCCGAATAGAAGAATTATCACCAAACTTGATAAAACCTCCAACATAGTCTTCAAGTTTTGTGAGCTTATTTTTATCTCCCATCATATAGTGAGAACAACCACTGTCTAAAATCCACAAATCCTCCTTCTTAGCATGAAGTGAAACTTGCACAAGCATTGAACTTTCAACTTTTTGGATTTCCTTAGGTTTCCAGAAACATATACCTTTGTCTTGCAATTTTAGATCAGATTTTGCAAGACCATCAATCTTTGAATGAACCTTGTTCTCTTTCTTACAACTTTCAAAGTTAAATCTACAAGATCTCTTAGTATGTCCATATTTGTGACAATTAAAACATCTCATACTAAATAAACTTCCATATGCAAAATTTGAAGATCTTCTTAGAGCAAATATACAGTGACAAGCCTTGTGTCCAAGTTGGCTGCAATAAAAACAATATCCAAATAAATATGCATTAGGTCTAAATGGATATCTAGTTTTAGCAAACTGTGAAGCTTTGGACAAGAAATTTCTGCCTTTAATCTACAAAACTGAATTTATGCTTTTGTGCATATCTTTAGAATTAGATTTTGAAGAGGTTTTAGAGTTTTCACCAATTTGATAGCCCAAATCAGTTTTGACCTTACACCTCTTTTGTTTGTCCAAGAGATCATTCAACTTTATTGTGCTTTCATATTCTTCTAACTTCTTTCTTAATAGCACAACTTCGATCTCTAGCTTTTGACAAACTTCATTCTTAGATGCCAAATTTGTTCTAATTACATCTTCAATTCTTTGATGCTTCTCAAGTTGTGTTTCTAGTTCAACTACTAATTGATCTAATTTATTGACTTTGGTATTTAGGTTTTCAACTCTATCGTTTTGAACACATACTTTTTTTAGCCTCTTAATCTCTTTAAGTACACAAATCAGTTCACCTTCAAGATCAATGTCAGTTTCAATGTCATTATCAGATTTGATAACATGATTATCCTTTTGATCTTCACCAGGACATTCAATAGCCATAAATAGGAATTCTTCTTCACCATCAACAGACTCTTCATAATTGTTATCTGTATACGCATAAATTTTGCTTAAATAATTATCTAAATGCAAAGGTTATTTAAGTGTTCCTCTATTATATGGTTGAATTTCCCAATTTAATTTTATAATTTATTTTTCCAAAATTCTTCTAAAAATCATATTTATTTCATCCCACTTGCATTTTCCTACAAATCCACATCCTCACCTCTTTCCACCTCATCAAACACATCAACATGTGACAAGTGAATAGCTATTTTACAAATTAAATTGGTCAAATATCCTCACATCACATGGGTACTTGCACCATACCTATGACCCATGATTTGGCAATAAATTCTCAACCTCCATCTACTTGACTTGCCTTCATAAATGACCTTTGCATCCTCACCATCCAATTAGCCAGATTGAAGCTCAACCGTTGATTCCATGTCACCTCACTCTTGGCCTTGGAAAGTCTATAAATAGAGCCATTTCCAACATGGAAATCATCTCTTGTTTTTGCATCAAACTAGTGCTCAAATATCTCTAGCTTGTGCATCATTTAGTTCATTTTAGTCCATTTTAGCATATCTTAGCATAGAATCATGGGTCGTTTATAGTTTAAGTCTTCATAGCTTGTTTATATTATGTTTATATCATCATTTTAGCTCAATCCTAGTTTGTATACCTTGCATTTATCTCTCATTTTAGCTTAATTGCACATCATTGTAGAAATCTCATTTTCTAAGTTGTCATTTAGTTGAATCATGTGCATAATCTGAGAGCACTAACATTATAGTTTCACTAAGTCCTTGGAAATAGAGGACAATGAGATTCTTTTGAGAGATTTTTGGTATATTTGTGTTTCATATGCTTGATTGAATCTCTTGAACTAATGTCTCATTGGCACACTTAGGTGCTAACCCCCTTTTCTTGTGTACACTATCAAAGACATCATCTTTAACATACAAACTCTTCTTCTTTCTAAAAGATAACTCTCTTCTAGAGAAAGGATTTATTTTTAGATTCATTTTTCATGTTTTCCTTATCACTATCATCATAAGGACACACAACAATAAAATGACCTATCTTCCCACAGTTAAAACATTTAAAAGGAAGTTTTCCTTTATATTTTCCTAACCCCTTTTTCAGTTTCCTAACAAAGTTTGCCTCTTTTACATCATCTTCACAATTAGATTTGACTTCTTTGTTCTTCTTTTCAATTTTAAAAGCACTTTCCCTATTAGAAGACTCTTCTTTGCATGTTCTCATTTCATAGGCAGTGAGACTTTCATGTAAATCATCCATAGTAAGAGTGTTCAAATCTTTAAGATGTTCTATTGTAGATAGTTTAGAATCATATCTAGATGGCAAAGACTTGAAAACCTTTTTGACCACTTATTTATCTTCTATTTCTTCACCTAAACCATGAATGACATTAACTGTTTCATCAACTTTAAGAAATTAATCTGCAATTTTTTCTTCATCATTCATTTTCATACCTTCAAATTTGGCTCTAAGTGTTTGTATCCTAGCTTGCTTTACTTTATCAGTACCATAATAGATGTTATTCAATTTATTCCAGACTTCCTATGAGGACTTACAATGCATAACTTTTACAAACACTTCTTTTAACAATCCACACAATATAGCATGTTTTGCTTTAGCATCTATTTCATAATCCTTTTTTCCAGTTGCATCAGTGGGTGTACTAGAAGGCACACTGTTATTTGTGCGGATCCGGTAATTACTGAGAGGGGGGGGGGGGTGAATCAGTAATTACAATAAACTTTAATACTTTAACAAACATCAAAAACTTATTTCAAAATAACTCATAAACAATATCGGTAATAAGGAGTATGCTCTGGTGATGATAAGGAGTATGAACCAAGTGATGACCCTGGGGAGTCTGACTCTGAGGAGGAGGAGAATGCCCGTTCACCTCCTAAGTCGAGAGATAATTCTATGGCTCATATGTCTTATTATAAGGAGGAGGGTAAGTCATCTCCGCATGAGTATGAAGCCCAGGATTATGAGCCGATGGATTTAGACTCAGAGGAATTACAGGACAAGCCAGAATCCATGATTGACATATTGGGCACCGCTAGGAGCTACTCGGTTGATCTTTATTATTTCAACATGTGGAATTTCCATGAAATTAAGACTTTGCACTTAAAATTAAGGGCCACAAATACCAAAATTGAAGAGGGTGAACTTAAGCAACATAAAGATTGTCAGATGGTGAATAATAAGAGAGCGGCCCAAGATAAAAAAGATTATGCTACTTGGACTGTGGGGGAAAAAAGTACGATGGTAGAGATTTTAAAGAAGAGTGGTGAGGCAGTCAAACTTTTAAAGAGCAGATATGATCAGAAGAACAATGAGATCAGCCAAAAGATGATGCAGATTGAGGAAGGTATGAAGAAAATGATGGAGAATAGTGTTGCTATGATGAAAGTTTATGCGGCCAATATGAATGCTTCGGTTTCTAGGCTGGAGAGAATTCATAACGAGAAGAATGTTGTGGATCTGGAAAATTAAGTTGGGGCCTCGAGCTCGAAGATGACTCCTTGCACTACTAGGAGAACAGGACAACACTAAACTGGTGAAAGAGTCTCTCCCACATGACCTGTTGGACCTTAAGGAAGCTGCCAAGGCTATGTTGTTGCTTGAGAAGGAGGCCTCCTCGGCCTTGGAAATTTTTAAGTAGGTGTTTTGTGTTTGTTGTTGTTGCTAGCATCTCGGTGGCCTTTTGTTGGTCTTTATGTGGCTGCTAGGTTGTATTGCTTATGAATTGCAACCAATTTTGTTTATTAGACCTAGGTTCTTTTATGATACTCTAATGCTTTATCGTTAACTCTTTGATGTAAGGAGTTTCGGGTCCCCTCAAAACTTATTTTTGCTTAATAAAAAATAGTATCGGTAATAACTAAAATCATACTGCTAAAAGGATTTATCAAATTGTTCTTCTAAGTGTTCATCAACATGCATGTAATAGAAAGATATCAACTCAACACATAAGAAATCAACCAACACATGAACACCAAGATTTTCATGGGGAAACCCAAATGGGAAAAACCATGGTGGGAATTGGTACCCACGAGATTTTTGCATTCTTTCAGAATGCGCCCTGTTAGGAGCCTAGCCCAGTTAGGAGCAGACCATGTTAGGAGTCCCCCGGTTAAGGGATTTACCTCTACCCTATTAGGAGTAACCTTGTGAAATAATTTAGAACCCAAGATAATGAGTCACCCAGTGAAGGGATTTAAACAATCAGGCCTGTCAGGACCTACCCAATTAAGGAATTTTTAGTCTGCTGCAACTGTTAGGGAACAACAAATGTATGATCTAAAAATAGTACACTCTTCTTTCTTGTACATATCCTTTTCTACTCCAATCTGCTTCTCACTTGTAGACACACACTGGTTCGGCCACACACTCTTCTTTTGATCACCGACACAGTAAATCATCACAGACTTACCCTAAATAGACTTTACAACTTACTCGGTTACAAAACCCTAACCACATATTAATATTTACATCATATATCATCATAAATATTTACAAATCATTACAGATCATCATATGGATCATTACAACAAATTACAAATCAATTACAGTCATTGAATGATCATAAATCATCACCGCACTTCAATCCGATAAGCAATCATGCCCTTAAAATATTCTTCTATGTTCTTCATTGTTTCCCAAGAGATTCCATCTTTAATCGCGCTAAAACAACATTTTAACACTTCACGCCGATACAACCACGTCATCACCAACTTACAAACATAATGTAATACACCACCAAACTCAAAATCATTATCGGTTATAAGATTTGAATACCGATTCTTAAACCCTACTAAAACCCTGCAGATAATACATCAGTCAATCAGAATCATGACTTCTAGTAACCAAAACATGATATGGTTCCAATTGTAACCTCATTACAATGTTACAAACACATATTTCAAACTACAACACCAAATTCATCATCAATCTGTAGATCCAATTACTTAAGCATAACACAGTTTCACATTTACCGGTTAAAGTCCTATTTTCCAGTTAACTATCAGATCCATTATGTAGCTTTCCGGTGAGTCATAGATGACTTAGATAGCATGATAGAACAATATAACCATAGTTTCCATCAATGACAACACAAACTGATCATCAAGTCATCAAACAATATCCCAACTATATCATCGCCAACAATCCTTATATCGGTTCATCAATATCATCAATAGTTATGCCAATATCTATTCACATTATCAGTTATGCCAATATACCTGTAGCGTCGTAAATTGTACGCACTCGCTAGGGTGGTACAATTTCACACCTAGTTTAGCACCCGCCTTAGTGCATTTTACATTCTGCATTGCATTTCTCCTTTAGCACTTAATTAATCAAATTAATTAGGTCTAAGGTCCTATTTCATCATTCTCTACATCACAAAGTTGGGCCCTTTCACTATAGTAGACACCTAAAATTGTCATGTCTAATTAAATAAATATTTTATTTATTTAATTATCTAAGCTTAATTCTTCTATTAATTAAATAAATCTTTATTTATTTAATTAATTCATTTATCCTCTTCTAGCCTTATTTCTCATTTAAATAAATACATTTATTTATTTAAATTATCCTTTTCCTAAATTAAATAAATATTTTTATTTATTTAATTATCCTACTTCTTCTATTAATTAAATAAATCTTTATTTATTTAATTAATTCATTAGCTTTTTCTACCTATGACACATGTCATTCATCTCTTAATTCATACACTACCTACCTCTTTCATTATTTTGGTATTTCTTTTACCTACCCTCTAATCCTAGCCGACCTCTCTTTTTACACCTCTCAATCTTATCCCTCCATTTCATATTGTGTCTTCTATTTAAGGAGATGCTTTCTTCATTGTCAAACCCTAATGATCATTTTGACTACACTACAATCCTACTTGCAACCACATTCCGTTCTTTGTTGAGCTCTTGTGCATAAATCTGAGAGCAAATATATCAAGCAAGATCAATGGAGATAGGAAGAATGGAGATCAAAACCCTATTGGACATGTAATGGTATAATCTTTGTGATTTCATTTGATTTGCATTGTCTTAGGTAATCTTCATATGTTATGGTGGATCTTTGTTCATTGTTAGGCTAGGGTTTGGTGGTTGAATTCATTTAGCCTTTCAATATTGTTATTATTGTTATCCATTTTCACCATAAACATTTTGGCACGCCCCATGGGACATGGATTTTTCTTAGATCTATGTTTTTTTTTTGCAGATTTTTCTAACCCTATATTGCTATTTTGTAAAACAATTTGGAGAATAACCTTGTACAGCTAGGGTTTTGGACACAAAATCAAGATCTTGGAGAGATTCGATCATATCTCACAAACGGCTAGGAAATTTTGTACCAAATTTTTTTTGCAGGTTGAAGAAAGTATCAAGAGCTCTCAATCCAAAATTCAGAATTTTTGAAGCACATTTTCATTTTCTAGGAATTTTTTATGATTTTTCATAAAAAATTAATTTTGAAAGCAAATGAGAGAATTTTTTGGATTTTCTTACATTTTTGGAAATCTCTCATAATTATACACAGGATCTGTTCTTTGTGAATTTAAGTTTGATGCAAAATATTTCCCTAAAAATCGGATCTTTAAAAATTAGGGTTTTTCTTTATTTTGATCAGATCTCACAAACAGCTTCGAATATTGACATAATATTTTTTGTGCAAGTCAGGACAAGTATTAGAAAGATTCAGTAAAAATTTCAGATTTTTTGGATCGATTTTACATTTTATATGAATTTTTTATGATTTTTCATAAAAAATTAATTTTGAGAGATAATTAGCAAATTTTTCGGACTTTCTTACATTTTTGGAAATCTCTCAGAATTATACATAGGATCTATTATTTTTTATTTTAAATTTAATGCAAAATTATTCTTCAAATATCAGATCTTTGAAAATTAGGGTTTTGCATTATTTTACTCATATCTCACAAACTGCTTGGATTTGTTGCAGAAAAATTTTTGTGCAGGTTTGGAAGATCATAAAGACTCTCCAGTAAAAATTTCAGATTTTTCGCATTGATTTTGCATTTTATATGAATTTTTTATGATTTTTCATAAAAAATTAATTTTTGGAGCAAATTAGCAAATTTGTTGGATTTTCTTACATTTCTGGAAATCTCTTAAAATTTTACAGGTGGTCTTTATTTATGGTGAATCACGTCTTTGAATTGGTCAACAAAACGCATTGTTGAAGACCCCTATTTCACAAAGTCTTTTGGATCTAAAATTTACCTAACTTGTGTGCTTGCAGGAAGGGGTGATCATTTAAAACAACCCAAACTACTAACAAATTTTGTTGCAGGGCCTTGGCAAGGGTTTTTGGATTTTTATTGTATGCCTTGTTTTCATAGACTAGCAAACACTTCAATTGGTGCACTAAAATTGAATCATTGTCTTTTGTGTCTTGAGCAATAGGCTCTTTTTGTTCAATCTTTAGAGGGCCTGTCTTCCCGTGTGGTCATTAGGACTACTAGTGAGAAGAGAACGACCCAAGTGGTAGCGAGGAAAACCCACCTCATCCGAACCACTATAGTCAAATGTATTCATGGTGAAAACTATGAATAACGTGTGCTGATTAGTTCATACCGACACTATGTCTCCCCATAAACCCATTTGATCAAATTTATTTGATCATTTGTAGGGCGTAACCCCTACCGGCTGGGAGCCTTCTGTATTTATAGAGCTGAAAGTGCCGCATGTATGGCCACACGAGCGGATGCCCTTACTAGCACCTTTTTGTTTTAGAAGCCCAAATCCTTCTAGTTGTTGGGGCAGGAGGTCGGACCTCTGGTAGCGGCCCACACACATACAGTTCTTAGTAGAGATACAAAGTTCGCCATGGGGAGTTTTCATGGGGACTGATGCTTGGCTGACCCGAGAAGTGAGTGCCGAGGGTGGAGCCAGTGAGGTCAAGCATCTAAGTATCCGCTCTGAATAGCGTAGCCTCGGGGGTAAAACCCCATGTGGGATCAACAACTATTGTCTTGGCCAGCCATAAGAATTGTGCTTGACTTATTTTAAACATTCAAAACATTCAAGACCAAACAACAAAACATTGTGTCTTTTGTGTCTTCAAGTGTATGCAAAACAACTTTACATCAAACAACACACTTTTTTTGGAGTCATTTTGAGTCTAAACACTTGCAAACATTGAGTCCTCAACAACATTGTGTCCTCTTGTCACGAAAAACAGTCAAGCATTCAGATTTGGTCACAATCAACAACTTCACAAATTGGAAAAATTTTACAGTCCAGCAAACAAAAGAAATCAGTTTCGGAATACTTGAGCTTCCTAGGTTGTTTCTTCAGGTTTCATCTAGCATTCAACCTATCTTTGGGTCTCACACAGCCCATCATTGCTTTACATCTCTCATTACATTCACAATTGTCTAAACTTGAGTCAAAAGGTCACTTGCTTGTCCTCATCATACTTTGTCAACACACTACATACAACAACACTTTGCTAAGTGGTCCCTCATCAAGGTTTCTTACCTTTGGGTCTCATTTGGTTTTACTTAGAGTCAAGGTCAACTTACCTCATCAAGAGAAATTATCCTCTCTTTGGAAGCCACACCTACTCTACTACATACATACTTGGTCTTACACTTTGGACATTACAAGTACACTTCAGACTCATTTACATTTCATCCAACTCTTGGTCTTCCATACTCTTTCCATTTTTCATCTAGCCTCACACATCTTGGTCAATACCTAGTTCATGGTTGAAACCCGTCTTCAAAAATCTAGGAGAGAAACTAAAGAGGCTCAAGAGTCTGCAAACATGAGTTCTTATGAGTATGACAATGATATCTTTTTCAATCCTGAGCACACTACATTACCTGACATGGATGTCTATAGAAATAATCCAAATGTTGAGAACATGGACACTCTAAACAACAATGCTACACGAAATGACAATGTGGACAACTCTTCAATACTATCAGCAGACATAGAAGACTCCATAATGAATCCCCATTTCAATCGATTGGTTGAGGAAATAATGAGGAGAGATAGACAATACTTCTTACACATGATGGCACAAAGTGGAGCCAAGATACCTCATGATTTTGACATGTCTCAAATAATGGAACATAGACCTTTGCAACAACCTCACTCCAATATGGATCAAAGGAGACCTAATAGTGGAGGAAATAGAGGACCACACATGGTACCTGAATCACCATCAGCTTTGCTTCAAAAACCAGAAATCCCACATACACACGGTCAAACATATGATACTTACCTTCGAAGACCATTATGGAAGTCTTATGCAGATAGATATGCTCAATCACATGCTCAAGCTATGGATCAATCAAAACAAGTGGACATTCAAAGGCATGCTCAAAATTTGGACACAAGGAAACCTCATGTCAAATTTGGGGGCAACACAAAAGAACATGGCATGCCTATAGAATATGGTATACATGCACAAAATAGATATGGGGTTCCTCAACATGAAGCTATACCAAGTGCTCCTTATATGCCGCATCAATATAGACCTCCTCCATACGAACATGTTTATGATCAATATCATCCATACATGCAACAAGCTCCTCCTCAAATGGGTGTCTCAAACATGGGGTATGCTACAAGAAGTCGATCTCCACCTAAAAGCAATTTGGAGCAACAAATCAGAGATTTACAAAAGAAAATGGAGGACATGAGTACACCAAAACCAACATACACTATGAGAGACATATGTCCTTATCCATTTGATAAGAGCATTCCAATGCCTCCATTTCCTGCGCACTTTGTGACGCCTAAATTTGATAAGTATAGAGGAAAAGGAGACCCCAAGGCACACATAAGACAATTTTTCACAGCTTGCATTGAGGTAGCGGTAGAAGAAACATATTTGATGAGGTTGTTCCCGCAAAGCTTAGGCGATCAAGCTATGGAATGGTTCTCTCAATTACCTCCTGGTATTAAGTCATGGGGTGACTTAGCAGAGGCATTCATTCAGCATTTCTCTTACAATATAGAAACAGATGTCTCAGTTACTACCTTGTGCAATACGAAACAAAAGGAAGGAGAATCTTTCGCAATATTTTTACAAAGATGGAGAAATCTAGCTAGCAGATGTTCTTGCGAAATCCCGCAGAAACAAATGGTAGAAATGTTCACTCAAAACGTTAATAAGGCTATTGGCTATGATCTTAGGAAAGCTTGTTTGTCTACATTCAAGGATGTTATTGAAAAGGGCCTAGCAACAAAAAGAGTCTTAATTGAACAAGGAGTCATTAAGATATTCAAAGAAAACAAAGAGGACTTTAAAGGAAAGGACAAACCAAAATTTTGGAACAAGAACAAGAACACAGTTAATGATGGTGTTGTTGATGCCAACATAGTGAGACCCAAGTTCGTCTTTTCTGGATCAAGTTCTACCAACAATCAGGTGAACACTCAAACAACTTCTAGACCACGAAGGAAGTACACTCCATTGGGAGAACCACTTGAATCAGTATTCAAAAAACTTGTGGCAAACAAAGTGATCACAGTTCCAGATTTTCCTCCATATGAACCAAAGGTCAAACCAAATTGGTGGAATGATGATGAGTATTGCGAATTTCATAAGAGTAAGGGTCACAAGACAGGTAATTGCCATCGATTGAAAAACATTGTGCAAGATCTCATTGATAGAGGTGATATTGAGATTGAGGGACATTCATCTAATCAAGAACATGAGGTGTTTAAGGAACCATTCCCAAAACATGACAAAGGAAAAGGCAAAGTCACAGATGATCAAGCCAATTACACTAGAGCACCTTACAATTATGATTCTACTATCAATCACATCTCAATGGACAATCATATCTCTACTATTACTATCAAGAACAAAAATCTTGAGAATCCTCCTCAGCGACCCAAGATTGTCCTAAGGGGTGTGGGATCTTCTTCTGAGCATACCTCTGAATGTCATGTTACAACTCGTCGAGGTAAAATCACGTTGCCAGGTGCCTCCACTAAGAATACCAATCCTTCATCAACCAAGCCTGAGTACGACCTTGTAGAACAGTTAGGGAAGACACCCGCGCTCATCTCTATTCTTGAGCTCTTACGCATATCCCCCGCTCATAAAGCTATCCTTGACAAAATCTTGAGAGACACTACCATTCCTACTGATCTGAACGTGGACCAGTTTCAAGCCATGGTGGGATGCCTTTCCATTCCACATTCCCTTACGTTCACAAAAGCCGATGACGCCTCCATAAGTCAGCCGCATAATGCACCTTTACACGTTGAAGCTTTCATACATAAACATCGAATAAAGCGAGTCCTGATAGATGGAGGAGCAGGTCTAAACATTTGTACATTGAACACAATTAAACAATTGGGATATTCCGACAAAGCTGTGAATGCTACAAACAAAATTACCATCAAGGCATATGATGATGAAGAGCGTTCATCCAAAGGCACAATCATTTTACCTCTCAGAGTTGGGCCAGTTACAAAGGATGTGGTTTGTCAAGTCCTAGATCTGGATCTCACATACAACATATTGCTAGGGCGTCCATGGATTCATGAGATGAGAGCAATACCATCAACATATCATCGATGCATCAAGTTTCCACACAATGGATTTGAAGTGATTGTCAAAGCGGATCCAAATCCATTCATATATTGCAACAATCTACAACCTAGATCAGAAATAACAATCCCAGTCAATTGCGAAGCTATTCCTTCATCAGCACATGTGGATCCAGAATCCTTGAAAGCTTCTACATCAAAGCAAGCAGAGCTCAAAGAAAAGTTCAATTTTAAAGACATGGGATGTGGTGAGTATATATTTCATGTTGATCAACTCCCACTATCTCCTAAGGCATTCAGTCGACAGGAACAACCTACAAACAATTTTCAATGCCAAGGAATTGGGTGTGAACCACCTAGTGTTGTGGCTACTAAGTCTGAATGCAAATCTCCTCTAGTGGTGCAAGCATCTCTTGATATCAATAGTCCTAAGAATGGTTCCAACAAAGAATCTATTGAGCGTATCGCCAACCCTCTTGAGAACTCACATAGCTTTACCATATCATCCACTCATTCCATTTCTACTCCACTTCCAGACTTGGATCAACAAGAATTACAAAAGCCCTTACTCATTGGGGATCAAAAATCAAGCTTTGAAAAGAAAAATCTAAAAGTCAAAAATAAAGAAAATTCCTTCAGTCCAAATCAAAATCAAAAGCTATTGGACTCAGTAAAAATCAAGGTCAAAGATAAAAATCCAATGAAAGAAAAAGAGCAAGAGTTGATCTCCCCTAATATCAAAATAACTGGGGGCAAAAGTTCTACAATTTTAAGTCAAAAAGCATACTTGTTGATCCTAAGTCTCCATCATGCTATCCTACTTTCACTTCTTTTCACAATCATAAGCCTTCATAACTCTTCCACTTGTTCCACACATCCATCCCCTTCTAGCGATACATCATGGACCTTTAATGGAGCTTCCTCGAAGGACTTTGTTATCAGGGATGCCCAAACTTCTTCAGGTGACACGCATACAGGCCTGTGTAGTCCACACACTAGTAATCCTATCTCAGTTCCTTTATCAAGGAAGACAGACACTCAAGCTACACATCATTCAGTCAAGAAACAATGCAACTACAATCACAAAGTCAAGCCTCGCACATTTGAGGTAGGTGACTTGGTTCTCCGAGAAAACCCCAAGAATCAGCAAGACAGAGAGAAGAAGGGCAAGTTTGAACCAAACTGGCTTGGTCCTTACATTATTACAACAGTATATGGCTCTGGGGCATATCAGCTCTCAACTACAGAAGGTGAACCTTTAGAGGATCCTATCAACAGCATGCACCTTCGCAGGTTTTACACATAGCTCTTCAGAGTATCCTAATTCGAAAGCACAAAAAAATCAAAAAAAGATCAAAAATACAAAAAAAAATTATAAAACAAAAAAAAAAAATTTGAAAAATTGAAAAAAATAAAGAGAAATAATTTCGTCCAACGGTGAAAACCACTTCGGTGGCGCCCTGGGCAAGTACCATGGTGAAAACTGGGTCACCAGCGCCATGCGTAGAGACCTTGCTCCTCCCTCCTTCAGGATTCACTTTCATCCTTTCACTTTGCACACACTCACAACCTATTCATCCATAATAAAATTACCCAGTCCCATCATGGCTTGTTATTGATCTACCTAAGATTGGTTAGCCATTCATAATAAATCTCCCTTTTCACATCCCTTTCCATCCATAATAAATCCGATCCTATCTGTGGCTAAGGCAAAATCCTACGTCTAGTGATGGGTGTGGAACTGAGAACATCACATGTTTTGAGGAGTATAGTTTCTTCCAGCTTTCTTCAGTCTATCCGCGCACAATCCGCAATAAAGCAACATTTGCATCATAGATCCGCAATAAAGTTTCATCTTCTCCGCAATAAAGTATCAGTTTCATGGATTCAGTCAGTTTCAGATGAGACACAACAGCAACAATGGGCTTCAACAAAATCAAATCTTTCAATAGACTCAGACAACATATGGTTCAGTGCTATCTATCCTTTCTGTGAAAGTGAACATTGTGACCACAATCAAATAAGACTTATACAGGTGACAAGAGACACTAAACTTGAGGACTACATTGGATGTTGGTGTCGAGTCTTGGTTTTCTTTTGATTTTATCTTTTGGTGACATGTCTTTTAGCTTTTCCAGGATGTCTTTGACTAGAGATTCTATCTCCAGGATGTCTTTGACTAGAAAGGCGAGGATGGGGTATCGTCACTTATTTGCATTTGCTGTCTGTGGATTGTCTCTTAGTAATGCTATGACTTGCCCAAGGATATGAGGACACTGTGAGTCTAGTATGAACTGGGGCATTCCTTGTTTGTGACTGTCTTATCTCCATGCAAACGGGTACAATGACTTTCTAGGTCGAACATATGCCTCGATTGTCATAACCTATCTTGCCATAATAAAGCTCAATGATGATAATGCACAAGAAGCTCTTTCACTTTCATATCTTCTGTCTTCCATCCCCCTTTCTTGATTGACTTCCATTGTCCTTCTCGAGTCCGCGTAGCCCGCTATCACATGACTGAGTATAATGACACACCAAAAACATTTGCATTTCATATAGTTACACTTACATCACCACATATAAGCATTTCATACATACATATAGATATCACAATTGCATCACATCCTGCATACAACACATGTTAGCACATCTCACATTTTCATTATGTAAATAATCATTTGCATTATCATATTCATCTGCATTACATACATTCACATTTGCATCATGCATCACATATACAACATAAAAAGAACAAAAATATATTGCATTGCATCATATAAGCATCCATATCATAAAACATGTATCACATAAGAACATTTCATCACATAAGGTACACATGCATATAGCTGCCGCAAAAATGGATCATCTCTCATATATAATCAAAAGTGTCATGATACAATGATGTTAAAAGAATCATATGGCTACAAAATCACCCGCAGGTGTCTACAATACAAAAATGGTACAATACTGATACATAGGGAGCCCTCTAAGGCTATGATGAATTCCCTTCCTCGGAGCCGCCTGGCCTCGACGGAGTTTGAGCCCTAGAAGGACCCACCCCAAGATCAACTCTCCTGGCCCCTGTGTCCCCTGCAGCCACCCCTCGTGTCGTCCTATCCAGACAGAGGAACCCACTGATAACTCCTGTCAACACTATTGGTAGTGCTAATCCTGTCCATGTCATGGTATCCCATGCCACATGTCCCACCCTCATCCCTAGTCCTGGATCCTAGAACACTCATCTCAGTGCATCCCTATCTCCGTCTTGATCATAGGGTACTAACTCCCCATCGATCGGTATCCGTAGAATCCTATATACATCCTCCAAGGTGACTGTCATCTCACCCATCGGCAAATGCAAACTACAAGTCTCTGAGTGCCATCTCTCAGCCAGTGCAGTCAGCAATCCCATGTTCACCCGAAACTCAGGCACATACAAAATGTATCTCAATCCCATAACCTCAATCGTAGCTCAGTCCTCGGCTGTCAACTCAGGTCGCAACCTCTGAGTCGATGGGAATCTCTCCCGTGACTCTAACATAGGCAGATACTCCTGCAGTCAAACAAATCAATCATGTCAGTTATAGTGGCATTCACTGTTTATCACAAAATGCTACTCGCTATCTAAATGCATATGGCTATTTACCCTAGTGACACTCACTGTTCATCACAAAGTGTTGCAATTTATCCTAGTGGTACTCCCTGTTCATCACAAAGTACTACGTGTGTGACACTCCCTGTTCATCACAAAGTGCTACTCACATTTGCACTCCCTGTTCATCACAAAGTGCTGCTCATATTTCAGTACTCCCTGTTCATCACAAAGTGCTGCTCATATTTGAGTACTCCCTGTTCATCACAAAGTACTCTATCTTGGTACTCATTGTTCATCACAAAGTGCCTTGATCTATCCTAGTCTTCCTAGAGGACCTGCTTGAGTGTATCCTCTCAGCAGCTTATCCAATCGACAGCGTATGTTCATCATAGAACTGCCGATTTGACCTAGAAGATGCAAATTCATACTTTTCAAATGCAAACGTGCTTTCCTGACATAAACGTGCATTTATTACATTACCTAGTATGCATTAATGACAACAATAAATGCATCAAAGTACGAGGAGGTTTGGTGGTACTTACCGGCTCTCCTACCTCTGCTGGCCTCTGAAATCGGCGAACGCGCTCGAATCTGTGTACGAAGGCCATCGCTGCTGACTGCTGCTGCTCTTTTCTCGCTCTGCAATGTGATCTCGTAAGGGTGTAGATGACAATGAGGATGTCTTTTGCCAGTGGTCTATCTTATAGCCTACCCTAGCCCTCGCCTTCATTTCCCGAGTCAGTCTTCCTCATCCCGTGACTCTGTCACTTTATCTGGTCATTCCATTCTAGCCTTTCTTTCTTATCGAGAGATTGTCTGCAATCTTTCCAGACTTTTTCATCCAATCTCTCGAGGGGGCATATCATTCCCATTCTGGGGCAACTCTGTATCAGTTCATATTATCTTCTTTGAAACAACGCGACAAGCCGCATTGTCTCAAAGAGGGGCAAAATGTAGACACCTAAAATTGTCATGTCTAATTAAATAAATATTTTATTTATTTAATTATCTAAGCTTAATTCTTCTATTAATTAAATAAATCTTTATTTATTTAATTAATTCATTTATCCTCTTCTAGCCTTATTTCTCATTTAAATAAATACATTTATTTATTTAAATTATCCTTTTCCTAAATTAAATAAATATTTTTATTTATTTAATTATCCTACTTCTTCTATTAATTAAATAAATCTTTATTTATTTAATTAATTCATTAGCTTTTTCTACCTATGACACATGTCATTCATCTCTTAATTCATACACTACCTACCTCTTTCATTATTTTGGTATTTCTTTTACCTACCCTCTAATCCTAGCCGACCTCTCTTTTTACACCTCTCAATCTTATCCCTCCATTTCATATTGTGTCTTCTATTTAAGGAGATGCTTTCTTCATTGTCAAACCCTAATGATCATTTTGACTACACTACAATCCTACTTGCAACCACATTCCGTTCTTTGTTGAACTCTTGTGCATATACAAATCTGAGAGCAAATATATCAAGCAAGATCAATGGAGATAGGAAGAATGGAGATCAAAACCCTATTGGACATGTAATGGTATAATCTTTGTGATTTCATTTGATTTGCATTGTCTTAGGTAATCTTCATATGTTATGGTGGATCTTTGTTCATTGTTAGGCTAGGGTTTGGTGGTTGAATTCATTTAGCCTTTCAATATTGTTATTATTGTTATCCATTTTCACCATACACAGTTATGCCAATATCTATTCACATTATCAGTTATGCCAATATACCTGTAGCGTCATAAATTGTACGCACTCGCTAGGGTGGTACAATTTCACACCTAGTTTAGCACCCGCCTTAGTGCATTTTACATTCTGCATTGCATTTCTCCTTTAGCACTTAATTAATCAAATTAATTAGGTCTAAGGTCCTATTTCATCATTCTCTACATCACAAAGTTGGGCCCTTTCACTAAAGCGCGCCCTTCGCATTTTATTCCTCCAATACATTACTTAATCAAAAACCCTAATTAAGTCCTATTTCGAACTTGGGGGCTTGGTTTTGGGGTCAAAACATCTCGAAATCACCTGTAACTTCGGGATTCTCTCTAAAATCATCATATCCGACGACCCTGAAAATTTGGTGAAAAGTTGTCGGGACCGTGGCGCTCGGTGCACATGGTCCCGGACATTTTTCCCGAAATTTTGGGAGCACGATCCAATCATAAAATAAATCTTAACCCCAAGAAATTGGCGGGATATTCAATCTCTAGGTCGGCCAAAATATGAATTTTCGATCTAGGGTTTCCTACATAAGAGCTCTCCTTCTTCATTTGAAGGGATGGATTTTTGTTTCCAGAAACTTCATATGCAACGAAAGAGCAGATCTTTGAGGACTTCAACAACATTCAACATCATTCTATCAAGCATCTATCAAATTCATTCATCCACTTAGGGCTTGGAAGACATTGAAGAACAATAGGAGATTATCGACTGAAGATTGGCTTGTACTCCTCCCTTGAGGGTTGGGTATGATTTCGTATTGTTTTCATGTCTTTGCATAAGCTTTGATACATCATTTATTCATGCTTTAGATCACATTGCATCTTGATTTAGAGCATTTACATTATCATTTGCAAGCAATTAGGGTTTACTTTCTAGGTTGTTCTAGTTTGCTTTCTTGCATTTTGGACCTTGCACACACACTAGGTCTGCACACACAATACATTTTACAAAACAACTTGGCTATTTGTGGAGGTGGAAATCACCGAAGCGGGGGTTTGACTAAGGCAAAACCCTATATAGCCGCCCCTCCCCCTTTTCAGATATTATTGCAGGTTTCGAGATTCGGACGACGCCGCGGGATATAGATCCGGAGAGAGAAGGTTGGAACAGCACTCTGTGTGAAATTGCAGAGCAGGAGACTGGGACAGGGGCGCTGGGCGCCTTGGTCCTGCCAGGACAGGGGCGCTGGGCGCCCTGGTCCCTGGGACAGAGGCGCTGGGCGCCCTGGTCCTCCAGACAGACAGTTTGCAGACAGTTTCCAGACAGTGTTTCAGAGTGCAGAACAGTGGTTTTCGGTGCAGTTTTCAGGACAGTGGCGCCCGCGCCCCCGTCCCGAACATTTTCAGTCCTATTTTGACTCCGGGTACATATCTGCATTCTTATTTCATCCTTGTACTTACAGTTGTTCATTGTTTAATCTCAATTCTGCAATCTTGTTATTGGTTAATACTTGCATTTTGGGATTAGGGTTTGAACTTGCATTACTTGATCTTACAATTTCAACAAGGGAATAGAAATCCTAATAGATATCCCGTGGCTCTCTCTTTCACCAAAAGAAGTAGCCAATTGTGCGATATCTCTAGGCTCTTTCGTATTCCGTAATGTGTGTCAAAAGGTAGGATTAGGGCATGATTGACCTAGTCTCGCTTTTTTCCCCTACACAATACCAACATACACTATAACCATTGACAACTGAGGCCCAAACATCAACACCCAAAGAAATCAAATATGTTTGCATTCTAACTTTCCAAAAATCATAATCATTTTCATCAAACAAAGGTGCTTTGAAGCAAAAGAACCCTCCTAAGCGATCTTAATAGTATTCTAATATCAGGATGAACCTTAGGCTATTTAGTCCACCACAAGGCACTTGGCTCTGATATCAATTGTTGGAATAATTTAGGTCACTGAGAGGGGGGAGGGTGAATCAGTGACATAAAATTTCCTCTTTTGTTATGTTGCACTCAAGTAATCAAACTTAAGTTCAATATTCAAAACAAAAGAAATTTGCAATATAGTATGCACAAAGAAATCAAATTCAACAACATCAACCCACAAAAAATTGACACAAATGTTTGAAGTGGAAAACCCTTGAAGGGTGAAAACCCACTTTTAAAGATCTATTTTATTATGTCTCACTGACCAATGAATCTCATTGATTACACCTTGTGTCTCACTAGCAACAATGTCATTCAAATGCCTCACCCACTTTACACACACCATTTTCACTTGCAAAAGATAAATACAATACAGAGAAGACCCTCTATTTTCAGTTCAAAATAATCTTCCTCTTTGTTGTCTTGGTACAACCAACATATGTCAACACCATATTCCTATTCTACAATGGTTCAATGTTATGAATATGAATACAATAAAAAAGAACATCTATCTTTGTAACCCAAATAATGTAAAGGCTTTCTTCCTTTTAATAGTGAACCTTTAAGGCTTATCTCTATGGTAACACACACCTTGAACACAAACATAGAGATTCAACTTGTGAAGAAATTTATCTCTGTGATAAGAAACACCTTGACCATAAACATAAAAGCCAATGAATGGTCAACTTTGTACACAAAGCCAGTACAAAAAGCAATCAATAAAGAAATCTAACTTTGTTACTAACACATTTTCATTGACATTCCTTTGAAATAACTCATTGCACACAATCTTCATAGGTGAGGAACAATTCACATAAAAGAGATTTCTCAAATACTTAGTACATTCTCTCCTCTCCTTTTTACTTTTTTATATCATCGACAATTTATAAAGCAATCATCTAAATCATATTATAAGTGCATCACTATTTTTCTCTTTGAAAATATTATATTATTCATTCCCACACAAGAAAACTCAATGATCAACCTGTTAATATGACTGCCAAACCTTTATATATCATGTGATCACAACATACACCTCTTGTGCTTGGTTTTCAAACTGTCATTAACTATTTTTCTTGTCCAAACTGTTTAGAACCGTTACAAACTATAATATATGTCCAAGGAACTCCTGCAACATTAATGAGTCTTTAATAAAACTATGTTAAATTGTTCTTAAAGGATATAGAGCGGTATTTCCATGTGCTCACGAAGAGAATAACTTCTTCTTTTTTTACAAAGGAATGTCTAAGACCCTTGAATAGGGTTTGAAGAAACATGTTATAATAAAGACAATCTAAAATCCTGCCAAGAGTTTAAAACTTTGCATCAAAAGAGATCAAACAAAAACCTTGCTATTCACTATTTAGAAAAACAATGAATTTGAGCATCATAAACTCACTTTGTGTCTTCCACTAAACTCGATGCCAAATTGATGTGATTTTCCATTCTCTATATCCCAATTTTTAATAAAATATTAGCCTCAAAATACAAAATGTTTTTACCATTCTTGATGTCACAAGGACTACCACATATCATGACTTTCATTGTCTCCATGTTGGTATTGTACAAATATTGTCATGTTTGATACATACAAGATATATACAAGACTTGGTAGGCTTGATATGCTAATGTCGAGGCATCAACCAATGCAATGCATCAATATTAAATCATATAACAACCACTTCAAACCTCAATGTAACAAGATTAACATATCATTCTTTTTAAGGTGCATGAGATCCCAATCCCATGTCATACTTGTGATCCCATACCAACCTTGCCACATTCTTGATGAGATACTTCAACTGTAATTTTTCATAAACATATAGGTCCAAACCATACCTCAATGTTTACCAACACTACCAAACCATATACATAGGTTGCTCCCATCATACATGTGACATCAATGTGAACCATATACATAGGTTGCTCCTTTCATACGTGTGACATTAATGTGTCACTGATTCATCCTTTTGACATCAATGCCAATCAAGCCAATAAATATATAGTTGAAGAATTTCAAGTTGATACCTCTGATCTTCCCTCATGGTTAAGGACAATTACTTTGAAGAGAAAGAAGCAAGAAATCTAAGCCTAAGACAACCAAAAGGGATAAAATTGTTTCAAGGGTGATGGTAGATAAGAAGAAGATGAGGTATGATGATAAGCACAATGAGGAGATGTAGCCTACAAATTATAAGATTACATGAATTGAGCTTGGGAAACAAACACATGATAGTACCAAACATGATGCTCAATAATTTCTAATGTCATTGATTCAAATGTGTGGTAAGCTCAAAGAGAAGAAAGATCAGCTGAATCAACAAAATGAGCAATTCATTTCAGTAGTTATGAAGATGACCAAATCAATTAAAATTGTTGACCCAGATTCATCTTCTATTGTCGAGGAATCCATCAAGAAGGCTAATATGTTTAGAGATAAAGCAAGAGCAATTGATTCTTGGGAAAGCAGGCTGCTACAACAAAGCACTCAACTTGTGAAGGTATTTCTTCGAATGTTGAAGGGTTTGGAAGAAGTCAGATCTAATTTGAAACACAATCTTGAGGTTTTGTCTTGGGACCTGCAATCTCAATTACAAACTATCAATTAGATGCAATCTGTGATTATGGTGTGTTGTCTTCTAGGAGAAAATATATTGAATTCAAGGAACTCATGACCAATAAAGTTTAAGTTATCAAAGATTTGATAAATTATATAGAGTTGGCTCTTAAGTCATGCATTGAAGAAGAGCAAGAAATTATTGCCAAATTTGAGAAAGTTTCTTTTGGGTTGGTAGATGAATATAAGAAGTTGTTATTTGTAGATACAATACTTTAAAAATTCAGTTTACATATTCAGGCAGAAATGGAAGTTGATAATTTCTCTTTAACCTCTATTGATAAGTTGACAAGTCTCTAGACATTCCTGAACAAAATGCAAAGTGTTCTAAGGAAGTATCAAGCCTCTTTCACCAGTTATTCAAATGTTGTCACTAGAATCATAGTTGTGGCAGGTCATACTTCTGGGCCAAATGATGATGAAGTACAAGCCTCATTACGCAAGTTTGTAGAATTCATGGCCCAGGATAAAGATCAAGAATAATTACCCTAAGATACTTAGATAATTTTCTATGTTGTCTAGGAAGTAGTTTTGGATTTTTGTTTATACATATCATATGTAAAGTTAGAATATGTAATTACATGTGATCACATTAAAAGTCAAAATAGTTTAGGACTTGTAATGTTGAGTAAGTCAAAGTTAGTCAGAATTATCCCCCCTTTTCCTCATACCCTATCCTTTATAAATATGAGAGTTCTCATTGTAAATATAGCTTTTTAACTTTATGCAACTAGACTCTATCTAAGTGAAGAGCAAAGTGAAACTTTGAGTTCATTTGTAATTTTGCAAATCTAATAAAAAAGGAAAGCATCTTTGGCATTCAAAATTTGAGTTGAATTCATCGTGTTTCTTGGTGAGAATGTTCTTATGTCATTCTTGTTATAGAATATTTTTTTTTTGAGTAAAAGTAGTGTGTAGAAGTATTGTTGGAGAGTGGAGTAAATTTTGTTTTGTGAACTTTGTGTTACAGTTCAGAATTTGCAAAGTAAAATTTGTAAGTAAATAAATATTTAAAGAATTTGAGCTTTATTTTGTTATGTTAGAGAAAGTTCATAGTGGGTTATAGAAAGTTATTCATTAAAAAGGTTGATAGGATAATAGTGTACTGAGTACTTTGTGCTTCATTACTATTTTTCTCACCCAGAGAAGCAACGAAAGACTTTAAGCTTTTATAGAAACTTTGCTTCTTTATTATTTGTAAATTTCGTTGATATGCTCGCAGGTTCTTTCTTAAGAACTTAGTAGTTTTATAAATTATTATTGTTCTTATTTGTAATATCCTTTCTGAAAAGAGAGAAAAGGATAAACAGATCTATTAAGAAAAAAGAGAATGGGATGGTGCAACGACCAAGCTTAGAATAGGATTAGTAGTCAGAGTTTTGTTTAAAGTTGTTTAGAGCAATATGAAAAGGAGCCTTCCCTTATAAATAGGAGAGATTTAATCTCACATATTGTGGCTGAACCCACCATTTTGTAAACCTCGCAAATTTACAAAATTTTCAACCAACATCATTAAAGTGAATCATTTTTTTTATTTTTTTTAAATCACCAAAAGACAAGTCCATTACCCTCTAAAATCTATCACTTGCATTAATCAAACCAAAAGGCATGTGTGTTAGGAAATAATGCTTTAAATCCACATACATTTAATCTATTTCCTACATAACCCATGAGAGAAAAACATGCATGTACAAGCTTACATAATCACCATAATACAAAGATCAAAATAGACAAGCCAAAAGATAACATAAGATATAGCCTAGGAAAACCCTCAATGAGGTAAAAACCTAGCCTCCAAAAGCATCCATAATCCATTGTATTAATTATCCATAAAACAACATAGAGTTGCAATAAATACCTCTGAATCATCAAGCCCTGTAATACATTCCCATGTGTCAAAGCATGAATCCACACATCCCATGCCATACTTCACAAAAGCAAACCTCTAAAGGACTCAATACAATGACAGTCCAAAACTACCAACCAACCTTAACCATTAAACATGTTCTTGATTTTATAAACCCAAGCTCACACAAAAACAACTAGTGGTAAAGTAAAACCATGCGCTTACAACTACCATTGACCCCACATTTAATATTGGGTATTGAGTTTTCTCTTTTCAAATATCTTTCCCCGATATTAAATAAATATAATATAATTATCTCAATGTTATAATACAACTCATCAAGTGGCCCCGAGAATACTCCAAAGGAATCTCTACATGTTACACATACATGTGTAACATCAAATGAATAAATATTACATTACATGTCCATGGGAAACTCACAAAATAAATAAATATTACAATTACAACATTATCATGCAAGGTGTACAACACCTATTTTCCCAACAACGTGATTATAATCAAATGTTCCTCAGGGCATGATGAAAGTTGTTTTATGTTGGTCTTTATTGTCCATGCTAATTTGATTATAACTATTGGAATCAATGAACAATGAGAGGGGGGGGGGGGGGTTGGGTGAATCAGTGTTCTCAAGTTCACAAATTTATTAAACTGATTCTTAAACCACTGGATGCATAAGAATGAAATCAAAGTACAAAAACATAAACCAATCAACCACAAAACCATAAAACCAAGATTTTTATGTGGAAACCCGGAAAGGGAAAAACCACTGTGGGATTTGAACCCACAATATTATTACTCTAATTAGGAGTATGATAATATTACAAAAAGGGGATAGCACTTGCATTCAGGCACACTGCCTAGAGCTCACTGCTTAAATACATAAGGGGCTACAACCCAGAGGAAGGCTCACTGCCTTACAAATGATTATAATTGATTACAAGTATGACTAAACTAGAGAATAGCATCTACTAATGCCAAATAATAGTTCCGGTTAGGCTCAAATTGACTTTTGCAACTGTTATGTCTCTCTACTCTGTTTTCTTGCTCTATCATATACTGGAGCACTAAAATCTTCAATCACATTCACCAAAATTTGCACTTTAGCTCACACAAACTTCTCACTCTCATATCTCCTTTTAAAATTCTCAACCAAATTGATCTTATATATCCACACCGCTAAAATAAATCAATTACCATGTCGGCTTCCAAAAACGCATAACACGCAATACGAAATGTGTATCCAACAAGTTGGCTCAAACCATCCACAAATCCATATGCAGACCTAAAAAAAGATGATAATAGTTGTAGCATCATAAAATTGTGACCCCCACAATTTCGACCACATCTTAAGCTCTCACCTATGTGACTGCATCTCTCTACTCGACTGAGACCCCTTTCTGCACCTTCATTCTGAACTTCTCCCATTTCAGCCTTGACGACACCTCAAGACCTTGTCCAAGCCCCAAGATAGGGAAGGATAGGGGCGTGGCACCCCTGTCCTCCCTCTTAGGGTGGCCTTAAGATGGGTCTAGCTGGTCCTTTAAACATAATTTTCTCTTTGGGGATTTCAATTCTTCTTTGTCAGCCTTCGGTGGGATGAAAATTAATCCTCTTAGGTATGTAAGAAAGGAGATTCAATTCCCTCATTCAGGATACATAATATACATAAGATATACTAGAATAACAGGGTTTAAGCGAAACTCAAGAGAAACGTCTTCATCAAGCATTCAAGTCTTCAAGCATCCATCAAGTTCTCTTCTTCATGTGTCTTCTTCATTCATCCATTGGAGCAATATCACAACATTCATTTACAATCACGTGTGTGTGTTAGGGTTTTGTCATGTTACATGCCATTTCATGCAATACTTGTGATTACATTCAAGAAGCAAAATAAATCATCATCAACAAATTACAGATCTACAAGGTCTACATTTCCATCATTTACATTAAAGCATTTGCAATTACTTTTTTTCAAGGTTGATTCCTCAACCGGTGTTTGACTGAGGCAAACCCCTATCCACAACCCTTCTTCCCTTCTTTTATGTGTGTAGGTTGCAAGTGTGCAACTATAATTGCAGGTTTGGGCTTCATTTGTAGAGATGGAAAAACCCTTTTCAGCACGCGGATTTTTCGGAGGACCATGTGCACTTTCAACACGGTCCCGACGACATTTCTCCAAATTTGCAGGGCAGATCCATATTAGTCTAAATACCTCAGATCCAAAGTTACAATGTGATCCCGAATCGGTAGATCCTTGTTTCATCCATTTTATCTCCCTTTTTTGTATAGTCAACAAGTCAACATATCTATTTACAAAAGAGGGCAAATTGCATTCTAATTCTTGCAATCCATTTGGTGTTCATATCCTTGTTTCCCTAGGATTTGGATTTAGTGGATTCAAGCCCCTCTTTTGAATGTAAAGTATCTCCCAAGTGAAAATCATCCTAATGACTTCCTTTCTCTCTCCTAGGTAGGGAGTCACTAGGGTTCAATTTTCCACTTTACAATAGGCTTCCCACAAGCCGACCCAATCTCCTCAAACTCAAAACAAATCACCAAAATCATCCCAAGGATTCTAGATCACATGTTACATCAATATACCTCTGTTCTTCCTAGATTATTGGATACCGAACCTTCAATCTCGCTCATGAATCAACACCGGATATCAGGATTACAAAATAATCTACCTTGAACCTCGAATCATCTACCTCTAATGCCGCAACCAAAATTACATAGCCAAAATAAAGATATGCACACTGAACTCATACTCTGTCAGTTACTGTATTCCACCTTCCAGACTTATGCCTCATGAAGAATACAACTTCTAGTAAATCAAATCTACATACACTAGATATGATTTCTGATCTGGGTTACCATCAACGACAACTCCTAAGCATTTCTCATGCATCAATATTCACTGAAATAGTGTCTCTTGCCAACAATCTCCCCCTTGGGCATTGATGACAACACTGTGAAAAATGACACTGTACACTGAAAGCCGCAAAACTTCAAAACTTCAAAATTCTCCAAAACTCAACAAGCTCCCCCTGAGGATTTGCACCATTTTTCACTTTGTTCTCACCCCCTTTGACAACGATGTCAAAGATAGGGATCCACCAAAATTTATATACATGGATATATACAGTTACTTACAAAAACTTGAAATATCTGCAAAAATTGTCTTTAGACTTAGCAAGTGGTTATTCCAACCCTTCTTCAGACTCTCCAAAATATTGATCATACCACTGAAAAGATAGGCATGCATCTCTGCTCCTCTTCTATCTGTCAGAACACTCTTATTCAGAGCATCTATTGCATCTTGCATACTGTTGATCAGTGAATCTATCAGAGGAGTGATAAGGCTTCTCAATTCTCCCACTCTACCAAAAAATTTATCCTTTTCCTGATTTAAACTCTTGATCTTATCAAGTATTCTCATAACTTGACCTTAAAAATTGCTAGCCAGAATTAATTGAGGTGCATACAATTGAGATATTCTAGCAAGATGCCCTTCACACTCTTTTATTTTCTTGTCAATGTCAATGGTAAACTTTGACAAAATGAGACATGACTTGTATATCTAACCATGTTCATCTAATGCATCTTGTATGCTTTTCATAGTAGTTATCAAGCTTATCTTGTCTCATTCAATCATCTTCAAAAATATTCTCAATCTCATAGCATTAAACTAAGTCAAAATTCTTGCATCTGTTGCCTTCTCCAAAGATACAAAATGAGAATCTACAACATTTAACATACTCCTAAACTTACCGGAGGGAGTATCAGTTGTATCTAGTTTAAAGGATGGCAAAATTTTCTCCAATACATCTACCACCAATGTTATCAACTCTTTATCTGCAGTGTGAGACTTGAGTAAGTCCTCACTGGCTTTTGTGTGTGCAAGAGTTGCAAGCTACAGTGATTGAATATGAAATAGTGAATTCAAATCAAATAGGTCCTTGACTAAAATCATCTGAATCAGTGACAACTCGTTTTCCTTTTTATCTACAATGTCTCCTGCCACTGTCACCAAAGCCTGATCATCCTTATCTTCTCCTTTCTCCTTCTCTGCCACCTCTACATCCTTCTCCACATCAACCTCTCCCTTTTCTTCATCGACTTTTCCAATCTCCTTAGTTGCTTTCTCAAAGTCAACTTCTATTACTGGAGGATCTTATTTAGCATCATCAAAGTTATCAACCTTAGCAGTATTGGTATCATCTGAAACTATGGTTTGATCATTGGTTTGCTCTATCGGAATAACTTTCTCAGATGTTTGATCTTTCTGCACATCAAGAATGACTGCATGCACTTCGAGAATGGATGTATCATGTGACTACTCTTCTGGTTGAGTGTCATCTTTCATCGGGGATTTCATTCAAAAAGTAAAGTGTCAAACAAACAATCAGAGAACCGAACTTGAAAACATGTTTCTTATCTTGTTTAATCTTCTTTAAATTTCTCATTAGCTCACTAAGAAGAACTCCACACAGATCATATTTCTTGTCCTTCTTGAGTATTTGATAGGCTGCATAGATTGCAATACCAGAAACAAAATTCTATCTGTTGGACTAGTACACCTTATATCCTTTCCTCATTGAAGCAAATCTCACATCATGTTCAATGATATCATTTATTATTGACCGACTGCCATGCTGGGATCTAGTTACCATTGTCATAGTTGTGTTGTTGACATTTCTCAGACTAGGGATCTCACTGGTTGCACTCAAACAGGCTACCAATTAAATGACTTGCTTTGTGATCTTGTGAGGTGTATCTAGCCATATAAACTCATCCTGGATTCGACTCAAGACATACCTGACCCATTCGATTTCATAAAAAATTGAAAAATGAACAAACTGGATAAAACCCTTGTCTTGCAATGATTTGAATTCGGTATTCATACTCCCCATTCCATCCATCATATGATTGGTATATAATGATAGCATGTCTGCATTCCCAATCTCTTTGATATTGTAGTGAATGTATGCCCTAATATCCTCATTGTGCAAAATGCCATACGACATGGAAGAAAATGCTCCTTCTAGATAATCTTCGACCAATTTGAATGGACGTTTCTTAAACACTAGCCTTGCCCTTTTAGTGATTTCTACTACCAATGGAGTTTCTACAACATATGCTAATGTCATTTCAAAAATAGGGTTATAAACAGATATCTCGAACACGGATAAATACCTTTTCAATTTCAACTGGGTGTTAGGAATCATTGTCGAATCACTTCAAACTCAGTTTTTGCTGCTTAAGCTCGTTCGCCTCGCTCTCCTTCTCTTACTCTTCATTCACAATGTGAAGAATGAATGATAGAAATGCCTTTTTGTCCTCTAAAAACCTAACTTTTAGTTGTAATAAATGCACAACCCTAAAAGCTTTCAGGATATCTTGAATCTTACAAGAATTCATCACCAAACTCTCAGATAAGCATGTAATCTTCTAGATATCAACTACACAACAACTCTGAATCATCTACAACCTTCCTTAGCTGGTTACAGATCTCCAAAAGGAGGTTTTAAGAATCTACAAGAAAAGCTTCCCCCTAAGGCCAAATACCTTAGTTATCGGATGAGGTTCCAACATCGGAATCGGATGTGGAGCCATTCTGAACATTTGAATCTTCCTTCTAAAGCCACATCTTCTTATGTTGCTCTCTAACTTCTTCAACCTTCGCTTTGCCTTTCTCTTCTGATTTGTTCTTGTCTACCTGAGCATTCTTGCTCACATTCTTACTTCTGTAATAGTTTGCAATGTGACCGAATTTGTTGCATGCATATCAAACAACATTTTCTTGCATAGGCTTGAAGTTCATCAAATTTGGTCTCATCCTGCATTGGTTAGAAATGTGTCCAAACATCCCACAAGCATAACATCTCTTATTTTGGAAATTATTCATCACTTCTCTGCACATGTTTGACTTATGACCAAAGTTGTTGCATTTGAAACATTGACCGGTAAAGCTAGGACCGTTGTTTATCACCCTATTTCTGCATTGTTTTTCCATATGACCGAATTTATTGCAAAAAAACTATTTACCATTGAATTTTTAAGAATTAGGTTGTCTTATCGGAGGTCTCTTGTTCTTCTAATGATTGCTTTGTCTGGAACTGGAGGATTCTCGTTTCTCATATCCAAGTCCTTGCATGTCTTTTCCACTTGTCTGACTTTCTAGCATCTCATCTAGCCTGGCTGAGCTAGCTTTGAATTTTTCTCTGTACTCATTAGCAATGGAAAGTTCATCTCTCAGAATTATGATCTACCTTTCAAGTTCTTGCCCACCATTCTTGGATTGCACCAATTCAAGTTTCAACTGATCATTCTCATAGTTCAATCTGCAACATTCATTAGATCTATCCTTCAATGACCGAGTCAAATTTTCCTCATTCTTCTTTCTATCTTCAATCTTGTTTGTCAGCTTCATCGTAATGGATTGCATCTCATTCTTCAGGATTGGATTCTCTTTAGCAAGCTTCTCACATTTAGCTATCTTGTCTTGTAGGGATTGATTGTCAATGCTTTGTTCTTCTCTCTCTTTCAGTTTATCCATTAGTTCCTTTCTCTTTTCTCTTGATGAGTTCACTTGTTCTTTCAGAGATTCAATAAAAATTTCAGCTGTATCCAAACTTCTCCTCAAGCTACATTTTTCTTTCATAGCTGCTTCAATATCTTCAAGTGCCACAATAAGTTTCTTCTGCAAACTAGAGTCCATTCATTCAATCTTCTGGATCTTCCTCAAGTTGTTAGGCTTCCTTTGAGGAACTAGGCTCTGATACCAATTGTTGGAATCAATGAACACTGAGAGCATGGGTTGAATCAGTGTTTTACAATTCACAAATTTATTAAACTGATTCTTAAACCATCAGATGCATAAGAATGAAAGCAAAGTGCAGAAACATAAACCAATCAACCACAAAACCATAACGCCAGTATTTTTACATGGAAATCCAGAAAGGGAAAAACCACGGTGGGATTTGAACCCATAATATTATTATACTTTGATCAGGAGTATGATAATATTACAAAAAGGGTAATGCACTTGCAATCAAGCACACTGCCTAGAGCTCACTACTCAAATATATAAGGGGACTACAACCCAGAGGAAGGCTCACTGCCTTACAAATGATTACAATTGATTACAAGAATGACTGAACTGGAGAATAGCATCTACTAATGCCAAATAACAATTTCGGTTAGGCTCAAATTGACTTTTGCAATTGTCTTGTCTCTCTGCTCTGTTTTCCTGCCCTGTCATATACCGGAGCACTAAAACCTTTAATCACATTTACAAAACTTCACACATTCGCTCATACAGACTTCTCACTCTCGTATCTCCTTTTAAAATTCTCAACCAAATCGATCTTATATATCTGCACAGCCAAAATAAATCAATTCCTATGTTGGCTTCCAAAAACTGCATAACACACAACGTGAAACGTGTATCCAACAAGTTAGCTCAAACCATCCACAAATCCATATGCAAACCTAAACAAGATGATAATAGGATTCCCACAAGTCATCCTAATCTCCTTGAACTTGAAACAAATCACCAAAATCATTCTAAGGATTCTGAATCACACGTTACGTCAACATACCTCTATTCTTCTTGGATTACATAATAGCGGACCTTCAATCTTGCTCATGAATCAACATTGGATATCAGGATTATGAAATAATCTGCCTCGAACCTCAAATCATCTACCTCTAATACCGCAACCAAAATCAAGATATGCACACTAAACTCACACTCTGTCGGTTATTGTATTCCACCTTCCAGACTTATGCCTCATGAACAATCCATCTTCCGGTAAATCAAATCTACATATATCGGATATGATTTCTGAACTGGGTTTCCATCATTGGCAACTCCTAAGTATTTCTCACACATCAATCTTCCCCGGAACAGTGTCTCTTGCCAACAATAAAAAGAAAATCCTTCAAGAATGGACATCATTTTTACCCTCGCTATTGTTTACAATACATGATTCATCATTAGCAATAAGTAATTGTATTTGGAAGAAGATAGGAAGAGGTTGCATCCTTCATACAATTATAGGGAAATCTTCAATTAACCTATATACACTTTTTATCCCACAACAACTGAATTTGCAAACATGGATGGGTAGGAAAAGTAAGTGGTTCAATGTTCTAAGGAGTGGATCAAGCCTCTTATGCTATGCTATCATTATTTGAAGTGAAAGAGAGGTGTTTAGAGAAAGAAGTGGATTCTTGAAAAGCTAGGGTATGATCTTCCTCTCAAGCACCTACCAAAACCACAACTGCAAAGCCTTGAGGTACATCAAAGGGAACTTCCAAGGCTAGTTGAACATCAAAGCTTTTTTCCTCAAAAGGAATGCAAGGCTTAGTGACTGCGATAGTTGAAGAAATTAAAAGGGCAAAGATAAAGGAAAGGAAATTACCAAAGAACCTAAGACTTATAAAAGGGTCAAGGTAGTGAAGATGAGACTTCATCTTCGAGAATCATCATCATCAGAAGATGAAGAATAAATTCCTTCAAGAAGAAAGAATAGGGTGAGGATATCATAAACATCTCCCCTTCAACAACAAGAACAATTGCATTCCCCTTCTCTACAAAAGGATCCTTCACCACCATCCAATAATATACCCACTTCACCTTCAAAATCACCACCATTTCCTCCTATATCTCCAACTCCACCTCCTCAAGCACCTACTCCTCCACCATCACCCCCATGTCCATATCCACTTAAAGAATCTAACATCCCTTCATCATCTTATGATAATAAAGAATTAGTCATTTATAAGGGTGTGCCTGCTCTAATTAACATTCAAGATGAAACACAAGATGTAAGGGAAGATGAAGAAGGTGAAGCGGTTACCCCATAGAATTGTAGGGAAAGTCTTCTTGACAGTTCCTCCAGTCTTCGTGGATGAAAATCTTGAGCAACTGTAAGGGAAATAAGAATATTTTATAGATAAAGGAGGAATAAAAAATACATGAAGAAGATCTTCCAGGGGATGTCCATGAACAAAAAAGGAACAATAAGAATAGCATTTAGAAGGGGATGATGAAACTCTTGAAAATCAAGATTCTTCTCTTAAAACTAGAATTGGGTAGCTCCCGGTATGGTTAAGTTAGACCATACAAAAGAGACAATGTAAATATAAAGAGTTGAAAGAAGAAAAATTTGTCATTCTCGATGAAGCTTTTAAAACCTCTTATGAGAAAGAAAAAGGAAACAAGAAGGTTAGCTTCAATAACAATAGACCAACAAGAGCATAAAACGGATTGAATCACTATTCTCATAGTTGTTAAGGTGGAAGAATATGTGTATCCCTAGGATCATCGAATCCAAGACATAGACTTGGGAGTTCAAACAAGATCTGAAGAGAAACAATCACTCCAACGGGATTTTGGCACCATCCTCAAGCATATGAAAAAGGATGAGATAGAACAAGAGGAGTTGCAGGCACAAATTAATCAACTCAAACTGTATGTCAATAATCTAGTTGGTCTCATATATTCAATAAATCCTTCACTAAACCTACAATCAACACTATCCAAGGAAAGCGAGCTTTAGCACCCAAAATGTTTCCTAGTCATTGCTACAAAATGAAGAGAAGATTTAAAAGTCCTACAATAGAAAGTAATAAGGAAAGTGATCAAAGATGATCATTCCATTAGTGATGAACTAAGTCTAATGCAACAATTATTAAGAAGAGAGGGTGGAAATACGTGAATAAATAAAATTATATTGATGTGGGAGGATTACATCCCAATCTTGTAGAAAATAAAATCCACATGTCAAGAAGAATTGCTTTAAGTAGCAATAACAGATAATGGGAATTGAGATTAGCCTAAGGAATGGCTAAAATCCATCAAAATGGTCATCTCAATGTCAAAAATATGTAAAGATAAGTTGATGCATATACATGATTCAACTAATAAAGTTTTGTTGAAAATAGAGGAATTCATTGGAGCTCTACCATGCATATTTTCAGAAACTTCAATGTAGGTATAGGCACATGCAGTAATAATTCAAGAGTTTGAGGAGAACTTGCATCGACCATCCACCGAGAATTTTGTTGATGACATGGTGCAAATTAAAGTAGAGCTATTAAAAATTAAATATGAGCTCATATGAAGTTAGATAAGATAAACTATTCTTAGTCCATTGAGGTAAAATACATCAAAACTATAGATTTGTAGGATTTGAATGAAATGGTAAATTCCTTCATGGACACTTTTTTAAATGTTGAAAACAAGTAAAGGTGCCAGGTATAAGGCAATGCGGTTGGTTTTTGAATCAAAGCCATATTTGCAACATAGTTTCTTGGTTTCCCACACACTTGATAGTAAGTCAAATTATAGTTCTAGAACCTCGTCTTTATTTCCCACGTGGCCAACACCAAGAAAAGAGTAAATTTCTAGTTTAGAAGTGAATATGGAGGAAATGTGCTATCAGAATCTTAGATTCTAAAGCATTCCAACATCCCACAATGAAGATATGGGTTTTATAGACACATGCAAACATTCAAACAACTAATCTAAATGAAACTCATACACATGCATGCAAACCAAACTAACTCCATTGCTATCCTATTCTTCAAGGTTTTGTATTTCCAAGATGGGTGCTCTCAGAAACACTTACACAAGATGCTATGAAGAAACAAATTATAAGAGATATCTAAATATAAATTTAAATGAGAGATGAAAACTCATAAAACAAGATGCAAACATTTACTAAACTAGAATGAAGATTGATAACACTAGATTGAAATGCAAATAGCTCATGAATGCCAGATTACGAATTTTGAATGCAACCTTGTGGATCCCAAAAATGGGAGAGGGGCTCTACTTTTATAAGCATTCTCTAGGTGAATCTAGGTTGTGGTGCAAATGTGGGATAAATAATAGGGTTTGAGAATTTTATCCCACATGTGTGAGGTGGATGCAAATGGGTAGAGGAGGAAACATAAATGAATAATGTAAATGCTTATGCATGTATTTGTGAAAATAGGTAAATGATATTATTATTAAATATATAGATGATAGAATTATTCTTTAAATGATAAATGGAATAATAATATTAATAATGGATGAATGATAATAGATGGAATAATGCATGAAAAATGAAGTGGATCACCTGAGCTTAAGATGAGAAATTTTATGTGTCTACAAGAAGAGTTGCACATGTACCCACCACACATATGAAGAGTTTGGCCACTATTTTAGGGCCACATTTTTTGCTTATTTTCCTTCATGATAATAAATGACCGACTCTTCTAAGAGCTAATTCATGGGTTTATCTTCAGTTAGGGCATATATGGCATGTAGTTTAGTTTCTAGTTAGTTTTTAGTTAAAAATCTCAACACCCTATTAGTTGTGCCCAAATCCCTAATTTGAGGATTTTGAATCTATTTGTAAAAACTATTTAATCTAACCTAGGGATCAAAATTAAGGGTTGAATACATTTGTTAGCATATACAATAGATATTATACATTATTCAATGTGGATTCATGATGCGGATTGTGATTTTTTAAAGTTTCAATCAAAGAATTTGATATTTGCTTGCTAGATATGAGTTTTTTAATCTTGATATTGATTGTTGTGAATTTATTTGTTCACGTGTTGTATAATTTGGTCGAGTCTTTGTTTGAATGCACATTCATACAATTTTAACTTGGTTTTGTGTATGGGTGTGACATTCCAAATTTGATGAAATCTTAAATCTCTGATTTTTTTTGTTTTCTTGGATGATTATATTAGCACTTGTATTTACTTGTGATAATTTCTAATTAATGCTATGTTGGTTTGATAGATTCAATCTAATTTTCCAATTTGGTGAAGTATATTCAAAGCTACCATTGTTTAGTAGTATAGACTTCATTTATATTTCTCTTTACCGTCTATCTCTTTTGCATTTTCTTTAACATCTATTAGAATATAATTATTCTCAAAGAGGCTCTAATTTCAAATGTGCTTACGAGTATGCATGTGGTACAAAATATGATGTTTTAAATCTTGCATATTGTTTTATTTTGGGAGATAAAACAAGTTTCAAATTTATTCAATTTCAACTTAAATAATTTTATTTACGAATGTAGGCCCCTTGTTAAACATCAATGTCAACCAATTGAGTTGTTTCTAAGTGGTCAAGACCTGAATAGATAGGAACCTTGGAGTAATTATCTTAGTTTTCAAAAGAAATGATCCATCCTTGAAACATCTACCATTGGATGTGCTAACACCAACATCAATAACAGTCATCCATGAAACCACATAAATCTCCATCATGCTCTCATGCTCCAACTAGATACCTACAATAACATCTAAGATGTCCACTATATCAAGCAAGAAGTCCTCTCATCCTTCAACTTGCCACCTATAGAAGAAAAAAATAAGCCAAGGTGAAGACACACCAATCCTAAGAACACAAGAATCAAATCCAAGTGAAAACAAAGGCTTCAAGTTGTTATCACAACTCCACTATACGAAACTTCAAACCTACTGCTAGAATAATATTTTTAAGTTAAAACTTCTTCAAAAATATGATCTAGCAGGAGTGTTCCAAAATAGGTAGAATAACAACCGCAAATGATTGTTAACATCCAACTTAAAAAACCCACATTACTGGAAAAAGAAACTGTAGTCACACAAATTTGTCCAGCTTAATTAAATAAATAAATGCTATTTATTTGATTAAAAATCCACTAGCCATCAATTAATTAAATTAATATTTAATTAATTCATCCCCAAACATTCTTCTATTAATTAAATAAATTATTCAATTTATTTTAATTAATTCATTAAATCAAATTCAAAATCAATTAAATAAATAAAATCTATTTATTTAATTAAATCCCTTTTTCCTCTTTTAAATAAATTAAATAAAACATTTATTTAAATCATTATCCCCACCCCACTTGCATTTTCCTACAAATGCAACTTGCCCTCATTTATTGAAATAAACTAATTTTATTTTAAATAAAAATCCTATTTTCCCTCACCCACCAAATCCACTTGCAAAAATCTAATCTCCTTCTAGATTCTTCTAACCCCTTCCTAATTAACCTAATCCATCCCCTAATTATTGTCACATTCCTAAGCAAAATGGAGTCACTTCTCAAAGACTCCAAAGTCTTTGAAAAGCATTTAATGCTTTGTGTGTTCAACAAATTAACCTCTAAAGTCTTCCAAGACCACTAATGGCTCTTACATGACCATTTATGGCTCTTACATAACCATTTATGGTTATTTCAAACTTGTCCCCCCAAACATTTATTGTTTTGACCATATTCATCCATTTCACATTTGCACAAGAGTTTATCCATTGGATAAAAGCTTTATTCTTTGAATAAAGAGTTTATTCATTCAACTAACCTTGACTTTAACTCCTATGTAGGGGAAAAAGCGAGACTAGGCTAACATGTCCTAATCCTACCTTTTGACACACATTGTGGAATACGAAAGAGCCTAGAGGTATCACACAATTGGCTACTTCTTTTTGTGGAAGAGAGAGCCACGTGCTACCTATTAGGATTTCTATTCCTTTGTTGTAATTGAAAGATAAAATGATACAAGTTCAATTCCTAATCCCAAAGTGCAAGTATGAACTAATAACAAGATTGCAGAATTGAGATTAAGCAATGGAAAGCTGTAAACACAAGGACAAGACAAGAATGCAAATGCGTACCCGGAGTTAAAATCTGAGTGAAAATGTTCAGGACAGGGGCACAAGCGCCACTGTCCTGATACTGCCCCTGAAACTGCTCCTGAAACTGTTGTTCTGCAACCTGAAAAGCTGTCTGAAACTTGTTGTCTGACAAAAGGACCAGGGCGCCCAGCGCCCCTGTCCTGGCAGGACCAGGGCGCCCCACGCCCCTGTCCTGGTCTTCTGGGTTGGAATTTGGTGTGAAGTTCTGTCTCGGTCCGCTTCTGTCGGATCTGCAACTTGCAGTGTCGTTCGAATCCTGAAACCTACACTTATATCTGAAAAGGTATGGTGGGCGGCTATATAGGGTTTTGCCATAGTCAAACCCCCGCTTTGGTGGTTTCCACCTCCACAAATAGCCAAGTTGTATTGTAAAAGTAGTGTGTGCAGATCTTATGTGTGTGCAAGATCCTAAAATGCAAGTAAGCAAACTATAGCAACCTAGAAAGTAAACCCTAATTGCTTGTACATGATAATGTAAGTGCTCCAAATCAAGATGCAAAGTGATCTAAAGCATGAATACAAATGATATGATGAAGCTTATGCAAAGACATGAAAACAACATGAAATCATACCCAACCCCAAGGGAGGGGTACAAGCCAATCTTCAGTCGGTGATCCCTTATTGTTCTTCAATGTCTTCAAAGCCCTAAATGGATGAATGAAATTTATGGATGCTTGATGGATGGATGTTGAATGTTGTTGAAGTCTTCAAAGATCTGCTCTTTCGCTGCATAGAAGGTCCTTGAAACCAGAATTCGGATCCTTTCCAATGAAGAAAGAGAGCTCTTATATATAAAACCCTAGGTCTTAATTCCAACTTTTGGCCGACCTAGAGATTGAATATCCCGCCAATTTCTTGGGGTTAAGCTTTATTTTATGATTGGATTGCGCTCCTAAAATTTTGGGAAAAATGTCCGGGACCGTGTGCACTCCGGGCGCCATGGTCCCGACAACTTTTCACCAAATTTTCAGGGCCGTCAGATAAGAGCGAATGCCGAAGTTACAGGTGATTTCGAGATGTTTTGACCCCCGAAATCAAGCCCCCAATTTCAAAATAGGACCTAATTAGGGTTTTTGATTAAATGATGTATTGGAGGAATAAAATGAAAGGGGCACACTTTAATGAAAGGGCCCAACTTTATGATGTGGAAGATGATGAAATAAGACCTTAGACCTAATTAATTTAATTAATTAAGTGCTAAAGGGGAAATGCAATGCAAAATGCAAAACGCGCCAAGGCGGGTGCTAAACTAGGTGTGAAATTGTACCACCTTAGCAAGTGCGTACAATTTACGACGCTACAACTCCCAAGGTCATATCAAGCATTTAATGCTTATTCCCTCTCCTCTCAACCTATTTCACATTGACACTTGTCATCCTGGGATTGGGTTGAAAGCCATCACATGGATTTGAAATCATTCAATCTTGACCCTTGTTGAGATTGTTCAATCTCAACCATCCATTGCTCCATTTTTCCTATAAATAGAGCCCATTTCTTCATAATCCGGATCCTGAAAACTTGTATGCATTTAACCTATAGGCATTTTAAGAGAGCATTTTAGCATAATTAACTCATATATTGTCATTTTGGATTAAATCAATCATTTTTAGTATCAATAGCTTAATATTTGCTTCTTTATTTACATTTAGAGAAACATTTCAATCTCAATCCTCCATAAGCATCCATAGTGCAAAAAGCTGCTGAGAGCTACACTATTTTGGAACTTGGAGAGGAGAGGAACAAGGGAGAAGGAGCTAAGAGCATGCTAAGAGGCATTTGGAGATGCCTCATTATCTTTATTTCATTAGTTAGATATATTAGCGTGATTTTAGTGTCTCTCTTGATATGCTTGTTTAGATTAGTTTTTGATTGAATAACACTAACAATTTTCTTGTGTGTCTTGTGTTGTTTATCTTAGACTAACCTTGTCCACTTTGCAGGGCATCAGAAACCATAGAAAATGTTAAACCATCTAATAATCCATACTTCAAGGGTACCCAAAAACATTAGTAGAACTCATGCCAATGGCATATCCAATATATAAAATACAATTACAAGCTCCTTGTATAAAACTTGTGAATGAAGAACATACACATCAAGGAACTCCTAATGGATGGGTAAAGTAAAATTTAAAAAATAAATCATGGCATACCAAATCAACACTTATACTAAGGTGTGGGTAATAATTAAACCATTTAGTAACAAATAACAATGATAATGGCCCACACATGCAACACAAATTGTTGCATAATATTTGATAACGTGTTTGCATAACTCTCCCAAGTCCACCATACTAAACCATGTGAATGCAAACCTTTAGTAAATAGTCATTGAAGAAATAGAAATACTTGTAAATCATATCTCATAACATGTCCTTCTATCAACACCTTAAAATGCTAAGTTATGTCAAGTACGGTCCCCTTCATAACCCCAAATGAAAAACCTCAAGAACACCCATATATTCAATATCATTACATCAAACAAAACATGCATATTTAATATCACAAACACAAATGTAAGCCTCTCTAACCAAGGAAGATCAAATTAATATCCATTCCCAAATAAAGAAATTATACCAATAACTTCTCTCCAAATTATCATAAATGAATGACATCATAAATAATCTCACATGCACAAGGAGATAAACATGTCATATACTCCTCAAATGGACCTTCCAAAACTATCAAATATAACTCAAGATTAATATTCATGAGAGAATAAATCATAAAACATAATTCATCTAAAAATAAAATGGGTTATACCTTTCAAGTGATTATTTTATGAGTAGACCAAGAGCATGGAATGAAGTGGCTCTTATAAGATATACCAAGTCTCATAGACTTTCTCCAAGAAAAACCTCCTCTCATATCCATCATGAACTCATGTCCATATCCAGGTAAAATGCTTGTTGGACTCTATTGGAACCTCCAAAGATCAACTACCTCACCCAAGTCTCAAAGTATCCGCGAGCATCAAAAATTGATCAACCCATGCTAGGATCCAAATGCAACACCACACTCTCATGAATCTCTCAAGAAAAATGACTAGTGCACTTGATACTAAGAGAACTAACTAGACCATTGTCAAATCTCAAACCCTAGAATCAATAACCTAAACATGTCATCATGCAATTAAGAGTCCATCATGGCATATCACCAAAAAACATCCTCCCAAAAAGGATCACCTACCAAAATCAACAAGTCAAAAAAATCAACACCTCAACCAAAGAATCCAAGAGTCCTTAATGGATAACCTAGATGTCAACATCTCTAATAATATGAATATAACCATCTCTTGACAATGAAATAAAAAATGTTAAATAACTCTCACTAGAACAATATGATGCAAAAGCTCCTCCATGACACCAACAAACACTACAAAAGATAATTCATCACCAAGTGATGAATCTACAATCACTTCTAAAGATCCTATTCAATTGTGATAGAAAATTTTCTAGACATCATGATAAATAACATGCTACAAATCCCCATAATTGACCATCCAATTACTCAACATAATCCATCTTATTTCCTCCATGTGATATACCAATGCACAAATGACCACAAATAAGGCCAACTACCAAAATCTAGACAACATTGAATAAATTTTGTGGATATAGACAATATACATCCAATGCATCCCACAAAAACAAAATGGGTGATCAACCTACATAATTACATAAATTGTAGATACAAAACAACAAAACATGCAAACTTGTCACCCCATCAATAACATGAAAAACTGAGATATCAAAGAAGATAACATGTAGATTTCAAAACTCAAACACTAGATCACCAAGAGAATAAATTTGCCAAACAAATTGAGTACCATAATCAATGAGTAAAATAAGCATGCTTTCAAATCTAAAATTGTTTCGATGAGAGAGAGAGAGAGAGAGAGAATCCAAATAGAATCTTTCTATTGATTTGTGAACCATAGATTTTTGTCAACATGTAAAACTCGAAAAACCATATTTGTGTATATCTAAACCATTTAAACATCCTTAAGATAATATTATCATATTTTTAACTGAAAAAATGGAATACCCTGGATCTACACAAATCTACAACTTTTAAAAAGTAGGAAAACTGCAAAACCTTCTAAGGAAACAAGTTGTCTAGAACCTTATAAAATATGAAACATACCAACTTTGCAACACATAGATAACCAATGACTAATCATGAACCAATGTTTCCTCACTAATAAATCAACAAACCTCCTTGCACCATGCACAAAACATACATGTAAAATTGTTCTACCATCTTACGTCTAGAAATGCTACAAGGAAATTATAATTTAAAAATAGTTTATCTATAGATTTACAAAACCACAAGTTTTGACTAACCATGTAAACCTTACAAAACCACCATGTAACTAACACTAATGCAAATCCATATCCACTTATCATTTAGAAGACCCACAAGTATAAAAAACACGAGAATAATGAGATAACATAGATAAGCATCGCCATTAATTTTAAATAAAAAATCTTCAAAACCCTCAAATGCAATTGTTAGGAATAGGTGTTGCATACCTTGCATAACTTTGGATTAATTTAATCATGTCAAATAAATATTTGTTTGTGGTGGATCTTAGGTGATGTGTTTAACCACAATAAATATTTATTTGGGGCCACTTGTAAAGTTAAATGTAATATTGGGTTAACTATTTTATGTGGGTTACACGTGGATAATTTTTTTCTTTGGGAAACTTAGTACCAAAAAGTAAATGTGGGATCAATTCTTTTGAGGCACATAGTTTTACCTTACCTCTCAGTGGTATTTGTGTGACCTTGATTCTACAAAATCAAGCACATGTTTAGTTACTTGAGCTATCTAGTTGGAATTTTGACTTGGTTTTCATTATGTCAAGTCTTATTTTAAGGATTACATATGTGAAGCATGACATGGGATGTGTGGATTAATGCTTGTAAATGTGGAGGATACGAATTTTTCATGGAGACTCTGTAAGTGTATTGTAGTGTTTTATTGTTTAATAATGTATTGAACATGGATGCTTTTGGAGGTAGGGTTTTTTTTCCCCTGTGAGGGTTTTCCCATGGTATATCTCGTGTTATCTTGTGACACATATTTAATCTCTACATATGATCATTTTTTAAGCTTGTATTTATGCTTTCCTCTCATGGGTTATGTAAGAAATGGATTAATTATCTTATGTGTTATTCCCAACATTTGATACTGGAACTTGGGATTAATGGAGATAGGTACATAGGTCATCCTCTACTTTGAGGACGTGGATTGACACACATACAAAATTGGGGTCTTGGTATTGCGAGAGTTGAAAATGAGTATGATATTGGGGATTTGTTGTCACAAAAGTTTGCACCCTTGATGACCCAAGAAACCTTGATCATCAACCTTGTGAAACATGGAATCAACCTCTCAAGTGTGGGACCTTGCGAAATGTGAGGTTGAATCTCTGGAAAAGACCAAATTCCTATTCAATCTGATGCAAAGTGTTGGACCAACCCAACACATGAAAATCTAATCTAAGTTTTGACAGAGAAAAGGGAGAGAGAGAAGGATTGCATGAAAGGAGGGAAATAAGGTTTGCACCTAGATTGAAATCATGATCTCCCCTACTTATAGTTGCACAAAACATCAATGAAAACTACCCAAGGATGCACAAAATTCTATTCTACTCAGTCGTCTAAGTGTGAGTAAAGGTTGGCAATCAACATAGTCACTTACATCGTAGAAAACCAAAAGAGAATGCATTCAAACAAAGAGGTAAACACTTACACAAATTGCAAGAATTGAATAGAGGTAAGAAAGATAATTTTACTGATGAAAGGGAAAGGAAAATTTACAAATATAGAGAGACATAAGAATTATGCATAATAAATGAAGGGAGAAGATCCTAACACTATGTTACAATTTTGCCTTATAGATCAGACATAACTCAGATGATTGCAAATGAGAAACCTAAACCCCACCCGGGTTAGGTTACAAAAATATTAGAGAGGAGGAGATGATCAGAGCAAGGATGATCTGATGACATGTTGGAATAACCTCTGAAAGCGTCTTCTGCCTCTAGAGAAACAAAATCCCTGTGCAGATGCACTGGATGATGTCTGCAGGCGCAAAAAAGTCTTCAAGTTGCATTGAAGAGACATGGGCGGTATCAAAATGGCCTACAAAAGTCACCTCTGGAGTTATGGTGAGAAAATTAGGTGGTTGCACTGAAATTGAGTCCAAAATTGGACACCAACTGAACAAAATGAGGACCTTGACCATTAGGTCGACAACCACCCCTGACAAAGAGCATACAAACTCCAACGACCACCGAGAAAATTGAATTTCAATCATTGATCAAGAGATCTTGCGTGCAGATGGATGCGCAAGATCTCACCATGTAAGCGTGCTCAAAAGCCCAATCAAAAATTAAAACATTGTCATTGGATCGGGCTTTATGAAGATCCAATGGCCATGGATGGCTGACATGGCACCCCAAGTCCATGTTTTATTCATTGTGTTTGATCACTAAGAGGCCTTGCATTCTTACCCCACAACATCTCTACGGGTCTATCTTTACCTCACGAGATAAGACTTTTCTTGATTCTTCTTTGCTTTTGTTATATCGTGGCATCACTTGTGTCTTTGTTTACCTTGCAGGATAAGCTTTTGTTTCTGTCTCGCTTTCTTATCCCGCGAGCCTCACTGAGCCTCTCCTCCACGTCATCAGATAAGAGTCCCTCGAGTTTGCCTTATTCCCTTATCTTGCAGCAATGCACGGGATAAGGAATCCATTTGTTTCCTTGTATCCTTTGTTCTCTTATCCCACGACCTCATCTATCTGTTGTTCCAACCTCGCGGGATAAGGAGAAATCCCCATTCACCTTTGACTTTTCTTATCGCACAACCTTCTTTGAGTCTTTGCTTTACCCTACAAGATAAGGGTCTCTTCTTGTTCCTTCCCTTGCTTTTCTTATCCCGTGGCACCGTTGATATCTTTGTCTTACCTCGTGGGATAAGGTTTCTTCTTGTTCCTTCCCTTGCTTTTCTTATCCCATGACATTGTTGATATCTTTGTCTTACCTCACGGGATAAGGTTTCTTCTCTTGCTTTTATTACCCAATACAACCTTATCTCGTGAGACTCTTTGTCTCCATGTTGTTCTTTGATGCCAATTGGGGCCCACCTCGATGCCAAATAACACGTTGCAAACTGAGGCAGCCAATTACACGACCCGATCAATAACACGACATGTTATTGACATGAGTTGTTGATATAGCATATTAAGCATGGGGTCATATTGACACATCATACAACCTTCATGTTATATGATTCTACAAAACTATAAAAGAGAAGCTAAATCTATTGTGACCGATAACATGACATGGTATCAATATTCACTAACATGAAATGTTAGTCACAATGAAATCATAGATCTGAGCTCTGTTAAGGTTGGCACAAAAATTGCCAACATTTTTGGAGACTCGACGGGGATGGTAAGCCTTCTTGGAACATTCATCAGTAGCCTTATGAAGTCCATTAGGCATAGAGTCAAAACCTAAAGCAAAAGATATACTCTGCCCTTGCAAAATATCAAAATTTCGCCATTCTGAAGAATAGCATGTGCACGCACACTTCTTTGAAAGATGGGAAAATTTAACTAATATTTACATTGTTACAGTAAGAGACGAATGAAATATTTTACCTCTGTCAAAAATGATCCTTTTGAAGGACCTGATCTCCCTTAGTTCATGGTTGCATCCATCGGCCAACTGCAACAATTGAAGTATTATGCATGCATACAATAGAGCATGCATGTTGCTGATTTGGTGAAAAGAAAACTCGCCATTTACCTTGCTATTGTAGGGGATCCACATAAAATAAGCATCTGAACCACATGGAGGCACATCAAATGCACACTCAGCAATAGGGGAAGAGTATTCAAGGAGGAGGCCAATATCAGAAGAATTAACCCTTGTAGAAGAGGAAGAAATCTCTTCACACAAGGGAGAGTCGTTGCTATCACAACTGTCCTGCTCTTGGTATGAGTTGAAACCAAAGGAAAAGGCCTCAAACTCACATGAGGGTGACAAGTATACCATCTTATTATTTTGATCTGCATGAGGAGACTCCTTAGACACTGTCAGATTGAGCAACCAAAAGACTATATGCATGGTCAATGTGTTGTTGCTCAACACCATCTAACTTGGTATGCTGGTCCCAGGTGAAACACTCAAGCTTAGGCACCTCATCCCTCATGCTAAAAGAGACATCTTTACCTTGGATGAAGGCTTCATATTCAACATTATTACATTCAGGGACAGGGGTACCCAGCATACATAATAATCACATGTGTTGATATCTATCTCATCAGCACAAATCTTAAGCTCATGAGACACTTCATAGGAAAACTTAGAATCTTTAGATTGTCTCTTTGTTTTTTTTCTTTCTTCTTCTTAGCGACAAACTGCAACAACCTTGGGCTCTTGGCAAGAAACCTTTCTCATGTTATGTGTTGCAAGAGGAAAATTACCTGCAGCTACCTCAACATTAGCCTGTTGAAACCTATGTGGCAACCTCTTCATAGGCACATCCTCCTATTAGTTTGAAAAGACAAAATCTCTCTATGGTACTAAGGTCTGAGGGGTACTCTCATTTCTGCAAGTGGTCTGAGGAACATGATTACTATAATTATGTTCTTGAGCAAGATTGCTTTGACACTAATAGCCTTGACTTTGTTGTTGATAAGGCCCGTTGTTCTGAGATTGTTGCCTCATGACTAAAACCAACTCATTGTTAGGACCCTTAATCTCTGAAGGTGGATAAGGTGTAGTTAAAAGTGCTCGACCTGAAGGAGCCATTAGGACAAAGGGCATTGAAGGCCTAGGAGGAAGCTTCCCTGCTTGAATTAAAAACCTTTCTGCCTTGATGGCAATGTCATAAGCCTCTGGAAGGTTATCCCCTCCCAATGATTGTATCATCGCAACTATGTCACTATTTATAGCCTCGAGGAAGTATAAAAATGCACAATTGGCAGATGGCCTAACCAAAGCAGGGATCCTATCCTAAGTCTTTTGAATCTTGTAATTAAAATCTACCATAAACTCATAAGGGGCTCTCTTTATGGTTGCTAGTTATTAAAGTAGTGACAAGGGGTCACTTTTGTCTTCAAACTCCTTGCACAATCTCTCTCCCAGCTCATCCCAGGTGTGGATTTAACCAGAGGGCAGACCCCTATACCATTGTAGGGATTTTCCCTTGAAAGAAGAGGTAAGAAGCCTCACTGCTACATTATCCTCTATGATATCAAAAACAGAGCAGAGGCCTGCCACATCTTGGATGTGCTCAACTGGGGTGACAGAGGTTTCCCCAATAAAAAAGGGTAGAGCCTTAAAGGCTATAACTGGGATGTCATTCTTTTGGGCTAGATCTAAGGGGTTGCCACCATTAAAGGTCACAAAAGCATGCATTCTAGGGATAGCCATAATTTTTTACTACTCCCTCTACCTCTTGAATCTGAAAGTTCATATTATTGGAGAAAATACCTCTAGAAGGTGCTCATGTTTGGTTGCTTGATGTGAAATGGCTGTTGGTCTTGAGCAAGAGCCTGAATTTGATCCTCAAAGTCGCTAGGTGTTGAATGTGACTGCCTCCAAAGGTAAGATACTGAAGAGCACACCATCTTCAACTGATTAGAGCATTGGACTACTTCACCAGTAGATATATTCTTTGTAGAGTCACCAAATGCTTTGATTGATTGCCTCTAAAGGCTAGATTGCTAAGGAAAGCACTGAAATCTTAGCAAAAAATATGACCAGTGACTAAGGTTTTTGTACCCCCGATGGGCATCTATGAACTAAAAGTCCAACAATCCCACTGGGCGTGCCAAAAACTATTGTCACAAAAATTTTCACCCTTGATGACCCAAGAAACCTTGGTCATCAACCTTATGAAACATGGAAACAACCTCTCAAGTGTGGGACCTTGCTATATGTGAGGTTGAGTATTCAGAGAAGGTCAGCTTCCTCTTCAATTTGAAATGCAGGGTGTTGGACCAACCCAACACTAGTGAAACTAATATATGATCTGACAGGGAAAAGGGAGAGAGATCATCATTTCAGTTTGGGTGCAAACCCTTTTTCCCTTCTTCAATGCAACCCTTCTCTCTCTCTCCCTTTTCGCTATCAAATCATAGATTAGTTTCACTAGTTTTGGGTTGGTCCAACACCCTGCATTTTAGATTGAAGAGGAAGTCAGCCTTCTTCGGAGACTCAACCTCACATTTAGCAAGGTCTCACACTTGAGAGGTTGTTTCCATGTTTCACAAGGTTGATGATCAAGGTTTCTTGGGTCATCAAGGGTGCAAACTTTTGTGACAACAGGATTCTTACGATGTCATAGATATGTAGGTACAATTATGCATTGGTGAGACATGATCGTGTATGTGGTTGTTTGGCAGTGGTGTGATTCAGTCTTAGGAGGTTGTTCTTATCTACTTCATGATTTTTTAGTTCCTTGACTATGGTACTTGGATGTGGATTCTTCTGACAAATTAGATATGTGATTTGTTTGGTGTTTGGGTTTTGAGACCTACAAGTTTTCTTCTTGGTTATCCTAGTTTGTAGGTTACTGATGTGACAATGAGTTTTCATGTTTCATTAGTTTTGGATCTTCAAGTTATGTAGGTTATGGATTACCTCCCTTTTTTTCACAATGGGACGACTCAAATGTAGACTATTTATATCAATAGGTCTTTTTGTGTTGATGAAAATTCAATTAGTTGGCTCTGTTTTTGGTCATTTGTGCATTGGCATGTGTACATCAAGATGAGGGAATAGGTAACAATTAAAGTATCTAAATAGTTGGTCGTTGGGACTTGTAGCATGTGGTTTATCACAATGTCATTATATCTTGGTTACATATTTTAGTGGGAGATTGCGAGAGTTATGGTTTGGCTATGTGAGATTAATTCCTGATGTTTTGATGGGGATTGTATCTTCATAGTTTGGAGATTATGGTTTTACTCTACCCTTTGAGAACTCATGGTGTTGAGTCCTTTGATTGCACTGGGGAAATGGAAGATATTTAATTAGGATATGGTTATACCAATGCTTAGAGAGCTTGGTTAGATGATTTAGTAGAAGCTTTAGTAATGACGTGGATTCATCATTTGGTGATGAATTCTTATCTTCACATTATTGGAGATGTTGGCAACTTGGTTATCCATGGAGGAATATTAGAGTCTTTGGTTGAGGTATATGTTTATAATTTTTTATTTATCATATGATCCTTGTTTGATAGGATGTCTTAGTAATATGTCATGGTGTACTCTTCTAGCTTGGAGTTTTTGTATGATAAACGTTCTCTTAGTAACATGATATGTTCATTAGATCATATGATATCCTGCTTGGAAGATATACAATCATGATGTCATGGTTTATTTTTATTCCTAGGTTGGAGCTTTGATAATAGTATTGTTATTTCTCTTTATGTAGAGTGCATTAGTCATTTTCTTGGGAGCTTCATGTGAGTGCAATGTTGTATTTACAACCTAGTATGGATTGATTAGTTTTAGGTGATCATGGATACTTGGAGACTTAGGTGAGATTGGTCTAATATTATGATTAAAGACATTTGTTGAGATAGTACTCTTTGATAAGGTTTTAGTAAAAATCCCAAGGAGCGTTCACATGGATATGGACTCAAGTTCATGATGGACATGAGATTGTTCTTGGAGTGATTCATGATTGCTTGGTTATCCTAGAGTATAATTCTCATTTTGAAGTCTTGGTCTACTCAGGGAATAGTAATTTGAGAGGCATTGCTCATTGTTGTTTTTAGATGCATTATGTTTTATGCTTTGTCTTCTCATGCATGGGGATATTTCTTGTTTTGAGACTTTCTTACATCCATGTTGGTTAGATTATACACATATCATGTTTGATCTCGAGGATTAAATGATGGGATGTTGAGGATTTTTATTTGGGGTATTGTTAAGGATATTGTAATTGACATAATTCAACATTTAGAGATATGTGCAGAAGGACATGATACATGCTTTGATTTGTATGTTCTCTCTCTGGTCTTATTATTCTTCCTTAATGATTATATTCATATGAAATTAGATTTGAGGTTTGTGTGGAGCTATGGGGATCATTATGTTTGTAGTTGTGTGTTGTCCATTGCACTTTGGTGAAAACATGAAGGTTCCTTTATCTATTTCCTTTGTTGAGTGTGGAGAACTTGGGAGAGTTATGGAGATTAGTGGTGAGAAATGTACTGTGTCATATTTGGTTACATATTTTGCATATTGTTTTGGATGTCCCTTGAGAGTACATTATAGTGGTTCCACCTTCTATGTGATTATATTAGTAGACTTGATATGCTTGGATAATTTTTTGCTTTGGCATTATCCATACAATGGGAGTTTTTGGATGTGTATGTTCCTCATTGTTAGGTTTGACACACGTAGCTTGTAATTGCAGTTTATGGGTTGTATATGTCATTGGCATGAGTTCTAATAACATATGAATACCTTAGAGGTATGGATTTTTGGATGAATTGACATTTTCAGTGATTGTTATTTTCATCCACGTTGGGTATTCTTCATTTGATAGTAGATTGGATCCTTTTTTATCACTTTTATTTGATGCTTGTGTTCTTTGGGTTGGTTCATTTTTACCTTGTCTCATTCTTATTCTTCCATAGGTGGCATGTTAGAGGATGACACGATTTCTTGTTTGAGATGGTGGACTATTGGTGTAATTATTTTCTCATCTTGGATATAATTACACTTTACTTAAGTTTACTTAGGTACATGCATAACATTGTAGTTTACATATGAGACAATTAGGGAGATGTGCATACATTGGGAGTGTGTATGTAGGAGAATTTCCACCTTTTATGGTGTGATATTGTTGTTACTTTATCATATCCATTTATTGTGGGATGATAATTCCACCTTCGGTGGGTGATCCACCTCATGTGGAATATTTTACTATTTCTCCTACCTACCCTTGCATCTCATTGAGCCACATGTCATCATTGTGTTCTCTCTTGTCTCTTAGCCTTGCCTTTATAAGTAGGCTCTTGTAATTATCCAGTTGATCTCTTTTGCATCTTGATAGGAATACAATTTACTCTTGTCATATTTTATCTCTCTTGTCATTGTGCTATCTTTTGGTCTCCTTGATATTGGTTTATTCAAGCATAATCCCACATGGTATCAGAGCGGTTGGAGTGCCATTTCATAGCCTTTGGAGAGATTTTATTTCATCTTTTAAGGAGGTCAAGAGGCCAATTTGAGGAGCAACATCTTATAGAGGCATCCTAGACCAGATCTGACCTCACCATTGCGTCTGGGTGAAAAATAGTACAACCAAGATGCATGATCCACCAGCCCAGTTGCAATGATAGCTCTACTCTCCAAGTCTTGAATGATAACTGAATCATGTGTGAACTCCATAGTTTTCCTTGTTGCCTCATGAGTGATTTGATAGATGGAAAGAAGATTGTTTGTTAAATGGGGTACACACAACACATCATTGGAGGAGTTATCCCCAATGACAATAAATCCTTTCCCAATCACATCCATGTATGTATGATTTCCCATCAAAATATGCGGCATGGTGCAAGACTCGAATGAAGAGATCATAGACTGCAAAGATGCCATATGATGAGAAGCCCCTGAATCTAGAAGCCATCTCCCTGAATCATGAATTGTAGTAGCACAAAGAGCTTGTCCTTTTCTTGTCCCAAAAGAGTGAGTCTTCCCACTTGTTGTTGGCATGAATGATTCCCCTTTCCTCTTTGACTGTGAGGAAGTGGAAGGTGATGAATACTCCTTCTCGTAGGCATTAGGAAAATCAATGTTGTTCTTTCTGAGGATATGTAGGAGCTCATCAATATTCTTAGAATGGAAACGACACTCATCATGACCAACTATTTTACAATAGGCACAAGTTGGTCTCTCCTTCTTTGGTGAATTTTCCTTCTTGGAAGAGGATGAATCCCCTTGTTGTGGAGAAGGCGGTGCTTTGTCCTTAGGCTTTGATTGCTATTTCTTCTTGTTTGAGTTGTCCTTTCCTTGATTTCCTTTGTTCCCTTGAGTTTCCACATATGCTTGTGACTTAGAAGTCTTAAGAATGCCCATGCTTATCAACTTAGTTTTCTCCATCATCAACATATCCATGAAAGCATCAAATGTAGGCATTTTGTAGCTTGAACCCATTGTCATCCTATGGGTTTGGAAACTAGAAACAAATTTTGCATATACTTGTGGAAATTTGCCCATCAAATTGTAGATCAATTGAATATTCTTCTTATCAATGCCACAATCTTTGAGTTGTGCCCTCAAATCATTTGACTTAGTGACATAATCTTGTATTGTATCAAATTTATTGGGATCTAACATGGTGAGATCACTCTCAATTTGATAACCCCTAATCTCATCAACTTGACCATACAAGTCTTGAAGCTTTTGCCAAGCATCCTTAATTAAAGTACATTTTTCAATATGAAAGATGAGGTCCTTTGATACACATTTTCTTAAGGTACCAATTGCCATGATGTTCTTAGTGATCCAATCCAAGTGACCATTGGGATCAGCAGGAGCAACAATAGTTCCATCAATGTAATGAGTTAATCCTTTTTCCATTAGTTTACTCCATGCATCAATTTTCCAAGTAGCATAATTATGTGGAGTTAAGAGACAAAACTTAGGAGAACCCATAGCAGCAAAATGAAAGAACACAAGAGACACCCCCCCCCCCAAATTCACTCAATCAAAGTACCCCCCCCCCCCCCCCCCCCTTCCCCCCAAAATGATGATTTTGGCACTTTATATGTAGGCGTGTACAATAGGCCACTTGCAAACAATGACAAAGTGGACTTTTGATTTTGTTTTACAACCTACCCCTAAGAGCCACAATGCAAAAGACCAAAAGGATAGATCTATGCACAAGTGCCAAATTGGCCAAAAAAGGATCAGATGTTGAAAGTACAATTTGTTAATCTTGGAGGATCCGGTTAATACTGAGAGGGGGGTGAATCCGTATTAACAACAATTTCAAATCAGAAACATGGACATAAAACTTTCACCAAATCAATTTTTAACCATCAATAAACTTGTTTACCTGTACTGGTATCTGTTTGATAAACATCTGCTTAAACTAATATATCAATGTCGCAAATTAAGTGTTCTCAACACATAAAAAACATTCACCACGTGAACACCATGATTTTCACGTGGAAACCCAAGTAGGGAAAAACCACAATGGGAATTGGTACCCACAAGAATTGTGCACTCTTTTAGAATGCGCCCTGTTAGAAGCCTAGCTCGGTTAGGAGCTTACAAAGATGCCCTGTTAGGAGAAGACTTTGTTAGGAGTCACCTGGTTAAGGGATTTACCTCAGCCCTTCTAGGAGCTTTGACTTGTTAGGATCAACCTCACAAGAGGATTTAGAACTCAGATGTTGAGTCACCCTATTAGGGGTTTTACAATATAAGGCATGTTAGGACCTACCGGTTAAGGGATTTTATCTGCTGCAACTGTTAGGGAACAACAATGAATGATCTCGGTATAGCACTCAATTTCTTACTTGATCAGATCCAATTATGCTCTTAGTCTACAACACTCTGGCAGATCTTCTTACACTCTGGTTCAGCTTCACACTCTTCTCAAGATCACCAACTGACACAACAAACATCATCTATACCGACATAAATAACTTTTACAACTAGGTTGGCAACTAAAACCCTATATACATCAATATTTTACAATACAGATCATCAAGGATCGTATCAGATCATCAAACATATCATTACAATATTTTACAAGACAATATCAACCGTAGAATGATCATAAGTCATCACAGCAAGTTGATCTGATAGGTTGTTAACCCACAAAACATTCTTCCAAGTGCTTCACCGATTCCCAAGAAATTCTATCTTCAAACGCACCAAAACAACAATTCAATTTTTCATGCGGGTTGTGCCACATTATCTTCAACATTTGAACTTGATGTAGATCACCACCAAACCAAAAATCATCACCGGTTAAGAGAATTCTTTACCGGTCCTTAAACCCTTCTTAAACCCTAGAAAAAACTCAATATAAATTATAAACATAACTTTCGATTGTCACACCATGATGCGGTTTCGATCAGATACATTTTACAATGATACAAACTTACATTCCAAACTGTAAAGTCTCAATCATCACCAATCGCCAGATGCAATCAAAATATTTCCTCATTTACCGGTTAAGGTCCTAATTCCCAGTTTCTTGATTCTTTACTGACAAGCTCTTTTTGGTAGACCAAAAAGACTTAGATGACAAAATACAACATAAGTAAGCATCAATAATTATAAACATCAGTTGCCATCAATGACAACATAAATAACTGATCAATGTCATCAAGCCAATCAATCTCAATCTCTTCATCACAACTCAACTATATCATCACCAACAGTCCTTTACCAGTTCAGCCAACATTCTCCATTTGCATCATCAGTTATGCCAATCATGCTGACATAATTTTCACTCAAAATCACTACAAACTGATAGTTGATTATGAAATTAGACGAAAAATAATGCACTTTCAACAAAAATGACACCTGAAAACGAGTTTGTATGAGCCCGAACGGAGTCCCGAAAGTTGCAGAAACGAGGATTAGATAAGTAAAGTCACGAAAAACTAAATTTTATGAAAAAATCTGTCCACCCAAATCATAAAATAACACCACCATGTGAAAGTACATGAAAAATTAGTCCAAATAAAATAAAATAAAAAAGCACCAAAAAACGAGCTCATATGACCAAGATATGGGCATTTGAAAATCACCTATTGAACTAAAAAATGCCAATGAAGAGGGGGTATAAAAACCTTACATATGTTGACATTAGAAATACATAAGAAAATAATATTCTCTAATCTATAGCATATTCCTTGTGGGAATAAAGAAAATCTTTTTATTTTCCAAAAGTTTATTCTTTTAAATAAAATAAAAAACTTTTAAGAAAAAAATAAAAAAGAAGGGGGCCACGTGAGGCCTCACCCACCCCACACTCTAAAGAGAAGGTGGCCATAAATGGTACGTATCCCTTTTAAAAAACATCTGCAAACAAATATAATTGACCAACCACCGTGTAATAGGGCCACACACAATATAAATAATGAAGGTTCACTAGCCTGTCAAAATGATAGAAGGGGCCAATCTGATATATGTAAATCGTAAGCACCAAATAATGAAGAAAAGAGAGATCAAATCAAAATGTGGCAGAGAAATGCATGGGAGAATGCACATATTGGGGGAATTGTCAATACGGAAAGCAACACAATAGGATAGCGCCAATGGAATGGTGTTGAAAGTGCTCATCAGTGATGAAATAGACAACCACAATACTCACTATCAAAGGTAGATTGTTGTCATTAGATCTCAATCATAAGAGGTTCAATGGAATTAATGATAGCGTTCCATAGGAAGCAAAAACATGTGCAAACAACAATCACCATAAAATGATGGCCAATCAAAATGAAGCCCGATCAAAATAAGTCGATCCAAATAACTATTGATCTCAACAATCAAAAGCATTTATGAGGCAACAAGGAAAACTGTGGAGTTCACATCTGATTCAGTTATCATTCGAGACTTAGAGAGTAGAGGTATCAATGCAATTGGGGTGGTGGATCATGCATCTCAGTTGTACTCTTTTTTCACATTTTGTTCCTATTGATGAGGATGATTCTTCATATGTTGATCATACTTCTTATGTTGATTCAGATTTTGAGGAGAACTTTGGGTACTTGAACTTGGGGATTCTCACATGTGACCCCATTCTTGAGCCTTGCATTTCATCTCCTCCTATTGATATCACATCACCTCTTGCACCTGATGATGTAGATAGTGCGACGATTTTGTCTTCTTGTGATTTAGTGCAATAGGATATATCTTGTCTTCCAGTTTTAGTTCATTGGCATAACTACTTGACAGACATTGCAGGTTTGTTTGTGGAGTCCTACATTGCAGATTTGGGAGACATCATTGATGATATTCATCTTCTCTTTTATGAAGATGATCCTTCTTTGATTGTTGTGAGGGAACATTCTGACCCTCTTGTTCATTCTCTACATGATCATTCTTTCGAGGTTGACATGATTGTGGATTCTTATGTACAACAGTTGGAGGAGGTCTCTTTATCCTTAGATGAGACATGTGAGTCTTTGGAACTTGTTCTAAATTCATCTCCACTAGATCTTGGAGTTCCTTTTTCAGTAGTGTGGATTAGCACACCACCTTTAGAGGGGACAACTTTCAATGTCGACATGGGGACACTAGAGACTTCATACATCATGAGTTTTTTTCCTTCATCTTCCCTTCATGATTGGGGAGACTTCATGGATACACCTTTGGTTTTATTTTTTCCTAAGGAGAGGAACGTTGTTTGACGTTCATGGAGCACTTTCTTCATTCAGTTTTGAGCTTCTACCATTGGTGTAGATTCTACATTGAGGGGGGGGGGGGGGGGGGGGGGGCTACTTGGCTTCTCTTCTTCTCTCTCTTTTTTTCTTTTTTTCTTTTTTCTTGGGGGGGGGGGGGGGGGGGTTCCCATTGGGTTTTTATCTCTTTCCCCGCTTTATGAGAGATTGTGTTTACATTTGTACATGGGTACCAAACATGGCCATGTATCCGGGACCCATCTTGCATTGCTTAGTTGCATTGTAAACTTAAGTGCATTCCCCTAAGTTGCACTTAAGGGGGGGTGTTGGTGTAATTATATATTAATCTCGGATATAATTACACTTTACTTAAGTTTACTTAGGTACATGCATAACATTGTAGTTTGCATATGAGACACTTAGGGAGATGTGAATACATTGGGAGTGTGTATGTAGGAGAATTTCCCCCTTTTATGGTGTGATATTGTTGTTACTTTATCATATCCACTTATTGTGGGATGATAATTCCACCTTCGGTAGGTGATCCACCTCATGTGGAATATTTTACTATTTCTCCTACATACTCCTACCTACCCTTGTATATCATTGAGCCACATGTCATCATTGTGTGCTCTCTTGTCTCTTAGCCTTGCCTTTATAGGCAAGCTCTTGTAATGATCCAGTTGATCTTTTTTGCATCTTGATAGGAATACAGTTTATTCTTGTCATATTTTATCTCTCTTGTCATTGTGCTATCTTTTGGTCTCTTTGATCTTGGTTGCTTCAAGCATAATATCACATGGACAAATTTGATGGTTATATATGTATATTAATGGATCACAATCTAGATTCACATGGTTTCATGTTTGGATACGATGATGTATTTCATTGATTGACCCTTATGCAATATATACAACAAGTGAAAGAATGTTAGGAGTAGGTGTTGTACACCTTACATAATATTGGCTTAATTTAATTATGTAAAATAAATATTTAATTGGGGTAACTTGTAAAGTTATATGTAAAATTGTGTTAGATATTTCATGAGTTTCACATGGAAAAAATATTCAATATTTTGACAAATTAGTAAAAAACATTAAATGTGGGGTCAATGATTTTATGGACTCATGGTTTTGAGGCACATCATTTACCTTATTTCTTGGTTGTATTTGTGTAAGCTTGTTTCTATAAAAGCGAGCACATGTTTAGTGGTTAACTTTGTCTTATTAGGGTTTTGGCTTGGTTGTTGTTTTATTAAGTCTTCTTCAAAGGACTACATATGTGAAGCATGGCATGAGATGTGCAGATTCATGCGTGGATACATAGAGGATGCATAGGAAAGGCTTGATGTTTCAAATATGAATGGAGATTCGGTAAGTGTATTATAATATTTCATTGTTGACTAATACAATAAGCATGGATGCTTTTAAAAGCTAAGATTTTCCCTCTATGAGGGTTTTCACAAGATATATCTCATGTTATCTTGTGCTTTATATTTTATCTTTGCATATGGTTATTTTGTAAGCTTGTATGCATTATTTTCTCTCATGGGATATGTAGGAAATGGATTGTTCATCTCATGTGTTTTTCCTAACATTGACTAGCACGAAATTGATACATGTAAGTATAACCAACCTAAGAGGAAAAAGAGGTTCATGAAATCCAAATCTACTTGTAGGTCAACTCCACAACCACTACCTACAATAATATTGAAGAGTTGTGACAATCTAGAAGCTTTTAGACCATCTAATGTTAAACTCAATTACCTACATGCAAATAGGGCTAATGAAATAATATCTTCCAATGTTAGGGACTAAAACCAAGCCCCCAACATAAGCAAATCAAACCTTAGCTATGGCAACCCAAGTTTCTCCATATGAATAGGGAGCTAAGAATAGACCACCTAACATGAAAACTCTACTGCACACAACCATGAATGAAAGAAATGACATGTGTATGAAGGTTATTATACACTATCAAACACGAGCTCTAGATATCAATATCATATTATCAACTCCATAATACTCTAACTTCTTCATCCTTAAAAATACCCATTATCTCCCAAAAACAAGATCAACTACATATAAAGACTAAGAAATCACAACAAAAGAAATACCTAGAACCTTAAATGTCATGAATCCTTCACATTCAATAGCATGCACACAACATGTAACTCACATGTAAGTACATGCAACTCATATACATGCATATGCAAATTATAGAATTGAGCTCTAATTTCAATTAAAAGGGAAAGAGAGCATCCAAAAAGACCGTCTAAGATCAGTACGCACCTTCCAATATCCTATGTTTCTTTTTAATCAAATGTTTAATAACTCATTACAAACATATACTACTATGTCACTAAAGCAAAAATAGACATAGTTTATTTCTCATCACTTTTACCCTTAGAGGAAGGATAATGTAGCTTGCAAATCTAAGAAAATTTTAGTAGCATAACAACATGTAAATCAACATTTCAAGAATATGAAAGAAGAAAAGTAGAAGAAAGATAGACAAAAGAAAAGAAACATCGATATATGTGGGGAAAACCCTCTGGGGTAAAAAGCCCCACACTCCAAAGCATGAAGTCAATGTATCAATCTACAACAAGTATTTTTACAATACATTTGCAAGATCGAAGCTTTAACATGGAGATTTACATCTCACTTTTCTTTGGAGGAAATTGGATAGCATAACCTTGCAATTAATAATTCTTCCCACTCCACTCCTCAAGTAAACACACATATTTATAGAATTTGCAATGCAAATAGGATGTTTCAAGAAGTGGACACCAAGAAAGGCTAGATGACAAGTTTTTGACATGTGCAAAACTCCACCTATTATAGCAACTTTCTATTTTTTACTTCATCTAGAGTTATCTTCAATAAATGGAGCACACCAAAAAATAAATAATAATATAGACAAATAAATAAATAATCATGCTAGGAATTATTAAAGGTTGAAACACTTCATTCTTAACAAGGCACACATTGCGTCGAGTTCCTGCCATGTTGTAGTGAATGCAATAAATTTTGTTGCATCTAATAAAATGAATGGTGTTAGAAATATCATTTAAGGAGATAAAATAATTTAAAGTTAATTTTATCAAGGCTTCTTTTCATATTAACTTACCTTGAAAATGACTATTATGATGTATATAATAATTCTCACATCTTTGAACCATTAATAGACTTGAAATTTGATTTTAATGAATTAAATGCATTAGATTAGACATGTGTTTTACATAAAAGATTAATTTATTTTTATTTTTATGCAGACTATTCCCTACATGAACCAATAGAAGGAAAGGTAAATGACATTTTTACAATGATTTTAAATAAAAAATTAAATGTAGACTATAGGATTGTTGCTCAATTTTTTAATTCTATATGTTCATTGGCTAAACTAATAAAAGAAATTGGATGCATTAGATATATTAGTATCCCTTCTTAGAGGAGATAAAAAAATAGATGAAAAATATATAATTATTCATTAAATTTTATTAAATATTATTTCTGTTATTGTTAATTTCAAAAATGTTCTAAACTAATAGATGTAAAATTTAATTATTTTATTGTTAATTATTTTTATCACAATCTTGCGTATTTTCTCTATTTCAACTTTTTATTGAATTAAAATTGACTGAATGTGATAAAATAAATAAATTGTATTCATTAGCCCACAACCTTTTAAATATGGACATGAAAATAAGTTTGCATTGTTAATTTTGTTATAGTGAAAATAAAAAAAGTTAAGAGATTTCATAATTTAAATCACATTAACAAGTTTGTTCATATGTGTGTGTATGTGTATGTGTGTGTGTATGTGGATGTGTATGTGCATGTGTATGTGTGTGTGTCTGTGGATGTGTATGTGCATGTGTATGTGTATGTGTATGTGGATGTGTATGTGGATGTGTATGTGCATGTGCATGCGCATGTGTATGTGTATGTGTATGTGTATGTATGTATATATGTACGTATCTATATATGCTAATCCCATAGATATGGCGTCCGAATTTTGGGAAGAGAAGTAGTAGACGATCAGAGTGCTTCGTGATAGGGGTGAGAAAAGTTTTTTGATGGTTCGAAGGCGGATTGGATCTCTATTTAAGGAGGGCATAGTTGACAGTATTGAAACATAGTGTTTAAAGATCATAATTGACATAGATTGCATCTTTTAGAGTGGAATGCTTGTGCACCAAGCAGGATGGGCTTGTCCAGGCGCCAGAGGAACAAATCAGTCGGTTGTTCAACAAGGCGAATGACAAGGAGAAGGAAACCGTAGTCGAAATACTGGGCACAAACTTCTGGAGTGACAGACATGTGCATGATGGATTGTTGTTAGAAGCGTTGTTTGACTTGATCGTGCAGATTTTGGGTTACCCTATCTCTGCATTCGGGATCGTGCATAGAATGGTCTAGGAGGATCTGGCGAGCACGGTCAAGACCTCTCTGAACAACATCAAACTTGTTATGGAGTCTGGTGTGATGGTTGGGCATTTTGATCTTAATATTGAGGGTGTGAATATAAAGATGAAGAAGGCATGGCACCTGTACAAATCTGGGGTGGGCAAGGAGTACAACCTAGGGAAGTTTGAGGCCTTTATGAGGGAGAACAACGAAATCATGACTAAAGAGATGGTTGCTAAGTTAGTAAAGCTTGGCAATGAGATGGCCTATCTATATCATTGAGAGCTATGCTCTCAACGCTAAGTTATGTTATGTAATACTTTTGCTTGAATAAAAGGGTATTGTCCCCTTAGAGAGATCTCACTCTCACACACACACATATACATGTATATATATACATATATGTATAAGTATATACATATTATATGTATAAAGATGTATACATATATACACACATGTGTATATATATATATATATATTGATTGTATACATATGTGTATATATATATACACACACACATATGTACACACACACACATGTGTGTGTGTACATATACATACATACATGTATATATACATATACATGCATGCATACATATATATACATACATATACATACATACATACATACATGTGTACATACATACATGTATATATATATATATATACATGTATATATACGTGTATATATACATGTATATATATGTGTATATATACATGTATATATATACACATATATACACACACATATATGTGTGTATATATGTATTATATAAACACATATATACATATATACATGTATATATGCATATATGTGTATATATACACATGTATGCATGTGTATATATATATACACATGTATATATGTGTATATATACATACACACACATATATATATATGTGTGTGTGTGTGTGTGTGTACATACATATACATACATGCATGCATACATGTATGCATGTATATATACATCTATGTATATATATGTACACACATACATACACATGCTAAAATTTGGTCAGACTATTTTAATTCTAGCATCTTGTACCGAGAACTAACAATTATAAATTACATAACATATAAGCACCCAAAAAAAGGTAAGTTGTCACTAATGAATATCTTGTCTTAATCACAAGGAATGTATTACTAATTCTATATTCTATATTATTTTGATAATTTTAGGAAACATAAGGAAGCAACCAAAATCAATAATAACCCCACCAAGCTCAATCAAGATGAAGGTTGGAGCTTAAGTTTCTCTTCGCAATCATTGTTTTCTATCCTTAGTAACCTCAATCATCCCCTTTCCTGGCCTCTCTCGGTCTAGTCCCTTCATCATGGCCCCAAACCGACACCCCCCGCCCCCTCTCCTCTTTGCCCCCCTTTTTCCTTTAGCTCCTTTTGTTTTTGTTTTGTTTCTTTGTTATTCTTGGCCCCTCCTTTGTATATTTTCTTTGTCGTAGGTTGGCTGAGATCTTTTTCTTTCTTTTTATCTATTTATTTACTTGCATTGGTTTCATTTTTTATTTTTTGTATTTTTTGTGCCCTCTTTTATTTATTTAGATATTAATTACTGTAATATAAATCCAATATATAAGGATAAATATAATGAAATATATTAAGATTATTTCATTTGTTTGCAATTCACTTTTCATTTATTTATTCTTATACATCTATTTGTTTAGGTTTTTCTTAATTATATATTTAGATCTTTTTTCTATGTTCTTAATGTTTTTTTTTGTTCTTAATTGTGTTCTTATTATTGGTCTTAATTTTTATTTTTGTTCTTTCCTTCTTATTCAATTTGATCTTTTCATCGGTCTTGTTCTTTATTTTGATCTTATTATGGATCTTTATATCAATATCGATATTTTTTTTTCTTCTAATTGATCTATATATTGATCTTATTTTTGTTTTTGTTTCTTTTATTCATTTTTTTATCTTTGATTTTATTATTTATTTATTTATTGATCATTATTTTTATTATTTTTTTATCATTAAATAGTATATATTTATATTAAATTATCAAAAAAAAGATACAACAGTTAATAGTTTTAGTCCCTTCAAACACTATCTAACATACCAAACTTACATATTTCAACCACCTAAACATAAAGTTGTCCATAGCAACAGTCATGTGAACCAAATTCAACCTACTATCACTGAGACATTTTTTTAAAAACACACTACCAAACTAAAACTTGTAATATGAAATGATAGCCAAAATGATTCTACAGAGATTTAAATCATTGGCTTCTTACGGCTTAGTTAATAGTCCCCCTTCTTGAACACACTCTTTTTCTTTGTCTTCTTCATCTCCTTTGGTCCCAAAACCTCCACCATCTACTCTTTGCATCTTAGATAATCCTTGATATACTCCCACCTCACCTGCACCTCCTCCCTGCGAGCCTTCCGATCCATATCCGCTCCCCAAATCAGGAAGGGTCTCAAAGGTGGTAGTAACTTAGCAGAATGAATCCATTCTCCACTTGTAGACATAAATATTTCCCTAGGCTTGACAATAGTCATGAAAATATACATTCTAAATTTGCATTCCTTCTTAACACACTCTCTCATTACCCATTTGATGTCGTCCTTCGTCCCCGACTCTAGCCCCTAGGTGAGGAACATAGAAACAAAGTTTGCATTAGTTCTATATCAGAACTCTGATTTTGTATATTCGTTCCCCCAAAAAATATCTACCATCTAAATTTTGGATCCTCTATTTTGAATTCTTTCTTTGGAAATGGCTCCTAAGAATGCCATTTGTTGTTTGGTTGTGGTGAGTGTAAAATTTGCCTCCATTTCTACTAATGCACCACGAAAAACCTAAAATTTTTGCACTTAAACAGTCCTAGTTTTTATCACCACCTGCCTTGTCCCCAAAAATGTATTCCTCCTCGCTCAAACTTGCAGATTTTGATGAAAAACTTCACAAAGATCACTTAATATCTACTCTCAAAAAAATATCCTGGGAGTCATGCCAATTACCACCCTGCCTTAAATGGTCGCACATATCAACCATTAATTTTATTTGAAACATGCACCAACGCGTGTAAAACTAAAATTTGGTAGTGTACTCCCCCTATCCAAACATCAAAACTGCTATTTGAAGTGACCACTTTGCACACAAATATGATGTTTTTCATTAAAACCGTTACACATTGTTACACTTTGACTTGGAGGCCTACCAACTCATCCCTTACCCTCACCCTCAACCACCTCCTCAATCCTCTGCTCTCCACACATGCCTTCCTACCATCTCACCTCTTATTCATTTAAAGCACACCCCTGATTAGATAGAAAATCCACCTCCCATTTACCTTCTCTCTAAATATGAGACTTTGGAATCTTGAAAAGTGCCAAGTTTTTGCATAATGATAATGAATTTTTTAATCTTTCAACTTTGTGCTTCCCCTTTTGAAATTGCATCAACCACAGTTTTTTAATCTCCTTCCAAATGAAATCTACAAATCGATAATTTGTCCACCAAAGATATTGCAAGGAGCATCGCTTGAGCCTCTTCTTCATTATTAGTACACCATTCAATTTTTGTGTGCCCATTGTCAATACTTCTCCAATGTCATTTTTCACAATACAACCAACACCCAAGGGCCCTAGGTTCCCTTTTGAGGCCTCATCAAAATTGATCTTAATCCAACCTGCTTTTGACTGCATCCAAGTTACACTTTTCTTAGAGCCTTGAGGAGGATCAACCCTAATAAGCCCATTAACATGCCTTGGATCATTATATTAACCCTAATAAGCCCATTAACATGCCTTGGATCATTATATTATTGATCATATTAAGAATATTTATTTGTTTTCAATTCACTTTTCATTTATTGATTCTTATGTTTAAAGCTCAATATAAATATAAGAATAAGTAAAAGAAAAAGTGGATTTGAAAACAAATAAAAATAATAGTAAAAATGATCTTTATAAATATATTAATATCAATAGTAATTTTATTTATTTATTGATCTACTTTTATATATTAATATATTTTTATTTGTTTTCAATTCACATTTCTTTTATTTATTCTTATATTTAAAGTTCAATATAAATATAAGAATAAAAAATAAATAAAGAAATTTGTAAACAAACTAAGACGATCTTAATATATTTATTAGTATCAATAATCATTTTTATCTTCTTATTTATTTTCCTTTTTTTTTTTCTTATGTAGCTCACTAGTATTTGCATTTATCGCATTTTTTTACTTATATTCCTTTTTGTTCTTTTAGTTTAAATATATGGGCAATAATGGAGGTGTGTTTTATTATAGTTATAGTGAGATCAATAATAAATACATTAAACTTAAGTATGATCTTTTTAATATATATTTTTCGTATGATCTTTATTCTTTTTCTTTTTCATTTCTTCTTCTTCTTCTTTTCATTTAGTAGCTCTTTAAAAATGGTTCTTTTACTGGGGTTGACCACGTAGTGCAATAGTAGTTACAAATTCATTGTTGATAGTGGGTCTTCGGTTCAAGCCCTACCTGGGTTGTTTCTTGCTGATGCTTGAACGAATATCACTGGCAATTTTAGTGTACGATCGATGGAAGAAGAAAGAGGGAGGACTTTGGCATGACAATGACAGAATGTACCCTGACTTGGCATTACCCCACATGCCATAGGTAGATGCATTAGACATGCCCCTGTGCGCTGGAGTTAGTACCAGGTCTTGGTGATGCTAACTCAGCTAGTGCAGATAGACTGCATTTGTGTTAATGCCAATTGTAGTTGATGGATCACAAAATGTACTTACAAAGAGATAAGGTGGGGAAATAAAGAACAAGCAAAGTGATAAGGTGATAACGAAGTGATAAGGAGTAAAAATAGAGTGATAAGGTAAGAATGGAGAGATAAGGAGAGAATAGAGAGATAAGGGACTACTGAGAGATAAGGTGTGCTCGAAGAGATAGAGATTAGGGAGAAGAGATAAGGATGTTCTATTGGCCAAGGGATTAATCACCACATCTATGTAATCCCCAATATTTGAGGATGAGGTCCCTTAAAAATGTTGCCCCACTAGTTCATAGCTTCAGTAAAAAGCGTAACTTTAACTGATAAAAAAAAAGAAGAATTGCTCTTTTATTTTTTAATATATTTTCTTTTATATTCTTATGCTTTCTTTATATTTTCATTTATTTTTCTTTTGAATATTTGCTAATATATTAAGTTCAATTTTTAATTTTAGTGGTTTCTTTTGTGTAATTTTTTATTTGTTTCCTCTCAACTCTCTTATTTCATTGTTCTTTAGAGTGTTGGTTATTTGGTTTGTTTGCTATGTTTCTCTAGTGCACTTTCTTAGTTTTTTTTTCTTTTATATTTGTTGTTTCCCTTTTTGTGTATATTATTGTGTCATTCTTTTATATTATTGTTGGCCATTTATTACTTCCATTCTTATTTTTAATCATTTTTTTTGTTTCTCGAAATTCCTTCATTTTTTTTAGCTTCTTTATTTATTTTTTGATCGGTAATTATTTCATTGTATTAATATTACAAAAATATACACTGTCTGTGTTGGTGTAAATAATTATTCATCATGGATATTATTACACCTTACTTAAGTTTACTTAGGTACATGCATTTCATAGTAGTTTGGGTATGAGACACTTGGGTGTTTGTGCCACATTGGGATAGTGTGTGTAGGAGAATTTCCACCTTTTATGGTGTTGATCTTGTTTTTACACTCCACATTCAGTGGGTGATCCACCTCATGTGGACTATTATATTATTTCTCCTACCTACCCACGCCTATTTCCTACCTACCATTATTTCTTATCGAGCCACATGTTATGTTTGTGTGCTCACATATCCCTAGCCTTGCCTATATAAGTAGGCTCATCTACATTGTTTGTATGGGCAATCAATCTATATCTTGTAATGATCCAGTTGATCATATTTTGCATCTTGATAGAATACAGTTTATTCCTAGCATATATTTTGTTCTCTCTTATTTGTGCTTTCCATTGCCTCTTGATCTTGGCAAAATCTCACATGGTATCAGAGCAGTACACTGCGGTGACCCCCAAAAAGAAAATTTTTTCCTTTATTTTTTAATAAAGTTTTTTTGGGGACATAATAATTTGTTTTTATTTAGATTTTTAAAAATTTTAAAAAACACAAACATCATTTAATAAGTCAAATTGGGAACACTTTTTTTTGTCACTTCACACCTGTCTTGTAGTGCTTCCAACCGACAGTCAAGGGGGGGGTGTGTTGATTTGCTCCTTTGTATCTCTTGGCCACATCCCAATTAGAGGCATCTTTTTCTGCAGTATTCTATAGGGCTTCTTGGTGGCATAATTTTCATGTTTCCAGATTTGCACTATCATGTTGTATGCTCTTGCATGAGCAATGTTGTACTCGCACTATCATAAATTGCCACACCTCTTTGTATCTTGTCATTGTTGACATATTTGATGTAATCCTCTTGTACACGTAGATTAGGAATATCTTGTGAGACTTGGTGCATGACTCCAGTTGAGACTTAGATTGTACACATTTGTGCATGGCTCCCATGAGACTTGGATTGTATCGGTATTTCTGCTATTTATGAGTATCCAGATGATGCTCACAACAGGTTGTCTCCATGTCTGATCTTCATTTTGTTCCAGCGAGTGATTCATTGTCATCGACTTGGTACCTAGTTTTGTCACACTTTGACATTATTGGTGCAACATTGGCTCTCTTTCTTGCTTATGGGGAGGTATTTTGGTCATCTTCATTGGACCATACTTGCAGGAGATTCGACATTGAGGGGGTGCTTCATGGTCTCTTCTTCTCTCTTATGGGGGGGGACATAGTTTTGTTCTTCTCATTCATCATTGAGCATTGTGTGCTTTCGTCATCTCTCTTTTGGGGGAGGGTTTTTTCCCATTGGGTTTTTCTCTCTTTCTCCATTTGTGAGAGATTGCATTTGCATTTGTACATGGGTACCTAACATGGCCTAGCAGTTGGGACCCATCTTGCATTCCTTAGTTGCATTGTAGACTTTAATGCACTCTCCTAAGTTGCACTTAAGGGGGGTGTTGGTGTAAATAATTATTCATCATGGATATTATTACACCTTACTTAAGTTTACTTAGGTACATGTATTTCATAGTATTTTGGGTATGAGACACTTGGGTGTTTGTGCCACATTGGGATAGTGTGTGTAGGAGAATTTCCACCTTTTATGGTGTTGATCTTGTTGTTACACTCCACATTCAGTGGGTGATCCACCTCATGTGGACTATTATATTATTTATCCTACCTACTCACACCTATTTCCTACCTACCCTTGTTTCTTATTGAGCCACATGTCATGTTTGTGTGCTCACATATCTCTAGCCTTGCCTATATAAGCAGGCTCATCTACATTGTTTGTACGGGCAATCAATCTATATCTTGTAATGATCCAGTTGATCATATTTTGCATCTTGATAGAATACAGTTTATTCCTAGCATATATTTTGTTCTCTCTTATTTGTGCTTTCCATTGCCTCTTGATCTTGGAAAAATCTCACTTGGTATCAGAGCAGTACATTGCGGTGTACCTGCAGTGCTTGCGGTGACCCCCAAAAAGAATTTTTTTTCCTTTATTTTTTAATAAAGTTTTTTTGGGGACATAATAAGTTGTTTTTATGTAGATTTTTTAAAATTTTAAAAAACACAAACATCATTTAATAAGTCAAATTGGGAACACTTTTTTTTTTGTCACTTCACACCTGTCTTGCAGTGCTTCCAATTGGCAATCAAGGGGGGGGGTTGATTTGCTCCTTTATATCTCTTGGCCACATCCCAATTAGAGGCATCTTTTTCTGCAGTATTCTACAGGGCTTCTTGGTGGCATAATTTTCATGTTTCCAAATTTGTACTATCATGTTGTATGCTCTTGCATGAGCAATGTTGTACTTGCACTATCATAAAGTGCCACACCTCTTTGTATCTTGTCATTGTTGACATATTTGATGTAATCCTCTTGTACACATAGATTAGGAATATCTTGTGAGACTTGGTGCATGACTCCAGTTGAGACTTAGATTGTATACATTTGTGCATGGCTCCCATGAGACTTGGATTGTACCGGTATTTCTGCTATTTTTGAGTATCCAGATGATGCTCACAGCAGGTTGTCTCCATGCCTGATCTTCATTTTGTTGCAACGAGTGATTCATCGTCATTGACTTGGTACCTGGTTTTGTCACGTTTTGACATTATTGGTGCAACATTGGCTCTCTTTCTTCCTTATGGGGAGGTATTTTGGTCATCTTCATTGGACCATACTTGCAGGAGATTCGATATTGAGGGGGGGCTTCATGGTCTCTTCTTCTCTCTTAAGGGGGGGACATAGTTTTGTTCTTCTCATTCATCATTGAGAGCATTGTGTTCTTTCATCATCTCTCTTTTGGGGGAGGGTTTTTTCCCATTGGGTTTTTCTCTCTTTCTCCATTTGTGGGAGACTGCATTTGCATTTGTACATGGGTACCTAACATGGCCTAGTAGCCGGGACCCATCTTGCATTGCTTAGTTGCATTGTAGACCTTAGTGCATTCCCCTAAGTTGCACTTAAGGGGGGGTGTTGGTGTAAATAATTATTCATCATGGATATTATTACACCTCACTTAAGTTTACTTAGGTACATGCATTTCATAGTATTTTGGGTATGAGACACTTGGGTGTTTGTGCCACATTGGGATTGTGTGTGTAGGAGAATTTCCACCTTTTATGGTGTTGATCTTGTTGTTACACTCCACATTTAGTGGGTGATCCACCTCATGTGGACTATTATATTATTTCTCCTACCTACCCACGCCTATTTCCTACCTACCCTTGTTTCTTATTGAGCCACATGTCATGTTTGTGTGCTCACATATCTCTAGCCTTGCCTATGTAAGCAAGCTCATCTACATTATTTGTACGGGCAATCAATTTATATCTTGTAATGATCCAGTTGATCATATTTTGCATCTTGATAGAATACAGTTTATTCCTAGCATATATTTTGTTCTCTCTTATTTGTGCTTTCCATTGCCTCTTGATCTTGGCAAAATCTCACAGTCTGTAACATGCAAAAATAGTAAAAGCAGTCTACGAATATCTTGCCCTTAAAGCCCTGTTATTCCTAACCCCGAACACCCAAAAACAGTATACCATTCACTACCAAATGGGCATGAATCCCCTTTACCAAAAAAACACATAATCAGATTTTTATTAGTCTTCAAATGCTTAGTCATTTCTCCACAACTACTTTGCCATGAATCTTCTCCACCTTTACACCCTCCTTCTCATTATCTTCTTTGTTTGGGTTCACCATTCTCGATGAGGATGAACCACCTTTCAATAACCACCTCCTTTTTGCATTGTATGAGCCCATCAAATGACCATGTTTCCTTTTCAGGGAGGATAGTTCTTCTTCTTGCTCTTGGTCCTTTGTTCTTGGCATCCATTTTGCCACCTCCTCTCAAACCATACATGCTTCCTTGGTCTTAAGGAAGTCTTTAATTCCTTGAATTCCAATCTAGGCAGAAGCTCGATGAACCTCCTTATTTCTATTCACACTCCAAAGGAGGAAAGGTCTCAACTGTGGTGTGAATTCGCCAACATGTTTCTAATCACTGTCAGGACAAACAAACCCTTCACCTTGTCTCACCATGCCTATAAAGTTTACTAAACCCCAACACCAGTCATCCTTCACACAATTATGCATGAGGCAAAATATCATCTCACTTGCCTCTAGCTCTAGATATCAAACCATGAAGAGAGAAGTGATGTTAATATTACAATGATAACTATATTGGACATTAAAGTACTTGTCCCCTAGCATAATCTTCACCATGTTCAAGAAAGATTGATCCATGATCTTAAAAATGTGAGTCAGGCACTCCCTAAAATCTTCCCCCAAAATGCCACAATTGGTTTGGTGTTTTGTAGGGAGAAGTTTGCATGCATGTTATCTCCTTCCCTTTCTCACATAATCAAATGTACTTGTCACTTCTTATCGTCTGAAAGCTACTAAACTTGGCACCTAATCTCAAAATGGCAAGAAAGCACCTATCCACATCGGTTTAAACCATCCTTCGCCAACACCTATCATCTACAAAGCATTAATTTGGCATTGATGGCCATTAACTACTCCTTCAAAGTATAAATACGGACTAGCCATCACATATGGAAACTTTATCCTTCGCATGTATCACAACCATCACCTTGTGAAGCAACTGCAAATACATCGCATCTACCTTCAATACTCAATTAAATTCCTTGGTTGTGCTTGTATCTTACCACTATCTCATCTAATCCGATTTAGGTACAATCTACATCCTTGCTTTTATCCTCCCCTTTGTCCTGCCACACAAGTCAAAAGTCATATCTAATTCAAAACACCAACTTAGACACCCGAGCATGAAGAGTTGTCTTTTCTTTCTTTCTCTCATATCCTCTCCATCACCTTCATTTATTATCACCTCCACCAATCCTATTTGACCTTGAAACCCCTAACTTATAAAATTTTCCAACTCAACCTTGCCTTCGCTATCATCTCAGATCACCTCATTTGAAACTTCAGGCACCATATCAAACCATTTGACTTCTCCAATTTGAAGGTCGAATTACATGTTGGCTTGTTTGTTAGCTTCTATGTTACCCTCTTGGCACATGAGATGATTTAAATTTTCTAAATGTAGAGAGCAGCTAGCTGGTAACCTATATAACCTTATCAATTTTCCAATTATCGACTTGCCCTTTCTAAAGTGCATTCACAACTGCGAATCGCCTTCAAGGTGAAGATTTTCCACTGCCAAATTTTTTGCCATGTATACAGCGAGGAGGGCTGCATTTACTTCTACTTCATTATTGGATCCCCAACCTACTCTTTGGCTACATCTCGCAATTATTTTGCCACTACAAAACCTACACTAGATGGTCTCGGGTTCCCTTTTGTAGCTCCATCAAAGTTCACCTTGATCCTATCTTAGTTTGGAGGTTTTTGGTTTGTTATCCTTGCTTGAACACCTTCCAAAGGATGAACCCTTTTTGGCCTATTAACAGCCTTTTTTAGCTTCTTAATTAGCCTTGCACATTTTTTATCATTTAATTCTTTAAATTTATATTTGTTTTCTTATGCCTTAGTTTCAATTGTAGGCTCTATTTTTATTTTAAAAATTAGTTTTTTGTTCTCTTTGTTGTCTTCGGTCTTCATGCTTACCCCCTCCCTCTCCTCCCTCCTTTCGGCTTGCTTTATATTGAATCCTTGATCTGCAACGAACTATCTTACATCTCCTTGAATTATTTTGTATCCTAATGATGGATCATAAAGTTTGATCTAAAACGTTGATGGTAGAAATTCCTCACACAATCAAATCTAGGAACTATAACCAATATTCAAATAGATTGTGAAAATGTAATGTCATTGATAAAAAATCAAGTTGAAACCTCAACAAAAAATATTGTCATCAAAAGCAAAAGGTAGATCTAAATCACATTTCTTAACATATTACTTTATAAACAATGGCCTTTTTTGTGTTAAAAATTTGTAGATTTTCATTCATTCAATTTAATTAATTACTTGATATAGACAAATAGCTATAATAGGCAATGCCATTATTGTTGACGATTTGAAAAGCTACAAATAAGGATAGGTATTTAGAGGAGATGTTCTTGCGATATATGTAACAATAATAATTAACGATAAATCAAATATAAAGTTAATGCATGCAGACTTAAATAATATAAAAAGTGAAGTGACTATTACATTAACATATCCAATAAAGAACATTAACACAAAGTGTGAGCAAAAAGAAGTGTAGAAATTATAAATTTTTAGCTAGCTAATAATATAACAAATGATTGTTGAAAAAGGGATTTAATACAAAAAGATCTGGGGTGAACTATGGTCGCGCAGGCGTTCGGTGTTGAGGGTCGAGCTAGGGCATCGCCCTAGCTTGTGATCGGGGGAGTTGCAGAGGCTATAGGGAGCGCGGAAGGGTCTGCACAGAGCGGGGGAGTCAAGGCTGTGCGGGGAGCAGCAGCGAGGGAAGGGAAGAGGAGTGGTGGGCTGCGGGGGGGCTCGGGTTGAGCAACTCGGTCGCTTCTCCACATAGACAGCGGATTCCAGTGAGACTGGGGGCCACGAGTGGACTTCCATCCCGGGAGAGTGAGGGAGGGGTGGATTTTGAGGGCTTTTTTATTCTTTTGGGCCCCTTTGGGGTTTAGAGTGTCTTCTGCCTCAAGCTTTATGGCAAGTATTAGTGGGGAGGCCTCGAAGGCTCAGCCAGTCATGGATTTTCGTGCCGCGGTGGGCTCAAAACCCCCATCACAGGGCATGAAGACTTTCAATAATAACCTCGTTTCTTTAGAGTTGGGATCTGATAGTGCCAGTAGTACCTGTATTTTGAAGATTAATGGGTGCTTGGAGAGATGCAGCGAGAGACCAAAACTGGTTATTCCTCCCGAGATGATAGCGGAAGACGTCGAATATTTCTCAAAACACTCACTATATTGCAAGTTTTTGGGAATGAGGGTTTCTTTGCAGTTCTTGGAAAACTAGGCACTAAGGACTTGGGCTTCGGAGGGGGAAATGGAGATTATGCTGCTGGCAAATAACTACTTCATGGTTACCTTTAACTGCATGGAGGATAGCAATAGGGTTTTCGAAGGTGGTCCGTATTTTCACAACCAGGTGGGGTTGTTCATCAAACCCTGGCATGCGGGGTTTAACCCCTCGGAGGAACTTCCGAATAGGGTTCCTGTGGGGGTCTGTTTGCCACATTTTCCTGTGGAATGTTGTCACGAAGATGTGCTTCGGATGCTGGCCACTTTGCTTGGGAAGCCAGTGGGATCCTCTACGCAAACCCTGGGAAGAAAGGTAATGACCTTTGCGTGTATTTGTGTTGAAATTGATCTTAGTAAACCTTTGCCAGATGCCATAGATATGTGTGCAGGCTCTTATTCGTGGGTTCAACAGTTAGATTATGAGACTTTACCTTTTCGCTGTCGGTTGTGTCATGAGTATGGTCATCTTCAACGCAAGTGTCCTAGATATAAACCGGTGGTGAGCCAACCTCAGCAGCTGGAACCAAGACAGGATAGGGCTGAAAAAGGGAAACCTGCTATGTCAGTTGAGGTTGGGGGATCTGATGGTTTTGTACCTGTTAAGACTAAGAACGAGAACCAAGGACAAAAGAGGCCCTTTCAGGAGAGAAAGGAGGAGGACACTTTTAACAGATTTGAGACCTTGGATGACCTTTGCCATCAAGAAGTTAATCCGGGGTTAACCCCACTGGATCAAGGTGTGTTAGGGGGGGCTCCGGAAAGAGCACTTGAGGACCCCATCCAGGCCATGATTGAGGTGGGAAGCTAGCAAATGGAGATAGATCATCCAGTAGGGGCTCAGTTGGGTCTAACTACTGGGGTCGAGGTGAATTTGGTTGAGGGGGAGGGATCTCCAAGCGCTTTGAAACTGGAACCAGCTGGGGCCAAAAGTAATAAGACCCCCATTCATCTGGGTTTGCATCAGAAAGACATTAAGAAAAGTGCGTCAGAGAAGAGCTCAAAGGTTGGCAGAAAGAAGGATTTGGACAAGATCAAATTGATGGGGGAGAATTTGGTTGAGTCAGGGTCGATAAAGACTTTGGATTCTCTCTTTTCCAATCCTCCAAAATGATTGTGCTTTCATGGAATGTGAGGGGCTTGAACAACAGCCCCAGACAAAAAGTTGTTTGAGAATTAATTAGGAATCATTCGCCTGATGTCTTATTTCTGCAAGAAACTAAACTAACTGTGGAGAGTATGATGGGTCTGGTGTCGAAGCTGTGGGCTCGAGGAGAGTGTCAGTGTGTTGGGGTAGCTGGGTCTTCTAGAGGGGTGGCCTATCTTTGGAACCCCTAAAAGCTTTGCCTGGTTTGGTGGGTGGCCTCTCGGTCTTCGTTATCTGGTGTTATCTCTAGTCTTGAGACTAGAGAATTCATTTTGTTTTCCAATATCTATGCCCTTAATGATCTTCAGGGGGAAGCAAATATTATGGTCTCAAATTTCCTGTATGTGTAGGTTAGCCCCTTTACATTCATGGATTATGGCAGGAGACTTCAATGCCATCCTTGAGCTGAGTGAGAAGAAGGGGGGGTGATGCAGTTGGAACCCTCTTCTTTCCTTTTTCAGGATAATATTTCCTTGCTGCATCTTGTTGACATTAAACCTGGTAATGGCTTGTTCACCTGGAACAATAGGAGGGTGGGAGAGTATGGGATTGCTGAGAGGTTGGACCGCTTCCTAGTTTCTAATTTTTGGATTGGCGGGGGGTGGTCCACCAGCTCGGAGATTCTTGACTGGAGAGGATCGGATCACTGGCCCATCAAGTTGGTTTCTTCTTCAGCTCGGGTTGCTCGCTCACCTCCTTTTAAATTCCAACTGATGTGGCTTCGGGATCCTTCTTTGCACGCTCTGGTAGCGGAGTGGTGGAGGAAAGGGAGGCTTGCTTTTGGCACTGCCATGTACTCCTTTGCCAAGCAGCTGCAATTTGTTAAGTTTCAGCTCAAACAGTGGAACCGACAGGGCTTTGGGAACATTTTTCATGCCAAAAAAGATGCTCTACTTGTGCTGAATGGGATCACCAACGAAATCAGAGAGCAATGTTTGTCTAAGGACTTGCTCAAGGAGGAAGATAGGGCTGTCAAAATGGTTGAGGAATGGGAGCTTAGTGAAGAAATTTACTAGAAGCAGAGGGCTCGTATTGATTGGCTGAAGGAGGGGGACATGAACACTGCTTTCTTCTTTAACTCAGTGAAAGCTAGAAGGCATGCAAACGCCATCCCGGTTTTGGTTAATGACAGAGGCGAACAGTGCTTATCCCTGCAGGTGATATCTAGGGAGGCGTCTCAGTATTTCCGGACCCTTTTCAGGGAGGACCCGCAGGGGGAAATGGGATAGGAGAACTAGGTTCTCATCTGCATTCCCTCTCTGGTCACGGGGGAGATGAATGAGCAACTTTTGTGTCCTATTTTGTTGGAAGAGATTGAGAGGATTGTCTTCCACATGAGGAAAGGAAAAGCTCCTGGTCCGGATGGTTTCCCAGTAGAATTCTTTCAAGAATTCTGGGATGTCGTCAAGCTAGATTTACTAGAGGTGGTGCAGGAGTCCCAGAGGAATAAGCAGATGCTTCGGGCGTTGAATGCGACTTTCATTGCTCTTATCCCCAAGTGTGAGGGGGTTGATCGACTGGGCCAGTTCCGACCCATCTCTCTCTGTAATGTGATTTATAAGATCATCTCTAAGTTGATAGCAAATAGATTGAAGAAGTGCCTGGGGATTGTTATCTTGGAAGAGAAGAGTGGGTTTGTAGAAGGGCGCCAAATCTTGGATGGGGTGGTCATTGCCACAGAGACCATTCACTCTATGGCAACTTCCAAGGAAAAAGCTATGTTTATCAAGCTGGACATGGCTAAGGCGTACGACAGAGTTCGGTGGTCCTTCCTCCAGAAGATCCTCAAGGAGTTTGGTTTTACTAATGAGTGGATTCAGTGGGTTATGAGCTGTGTTACAACTACTTCCTTCTCTGTGCTCATCAATGGTGATCATACTGAGCTTTTTGGTGCTTCTAGGGGTCTCCGTCAGGGGGACCCCCTCTCCCCTTATCTTTTCATTCTTCTGGCTGAGGGTTTGGGGAGGCTGATTAAGAATAATGTGGGTCTGGGGATGATTCAGGGCTGGAATGGGGTAATGACTTGCAACCGTAGTCGCATCTGCAGTTTGTGGATGACACGGCTCTTATGGGGATGGCTCGGATCAGAGAAGCTAATAATCTGCGTAGGGTCTTGGATGTTTATCTTGCGGCGTCAGGCCAGATGATCAATGAGGATAAATCCTCTATCCTCTTCTTCAACACTCCGGAAGCTATTCAACAAAGGATTGCTCTTATCTTGAGAATCCAGGTTGGCTCCCTGCCGTTGATTTATTTGGGTATCCCTATCTCTCCTAGTAAAACTCCTAGGACGTCTTGGCAGGGTATTTTGGATAAATTCCGCTCAAAAGTTGAACATTGGACTCATAGATGGCTATCCTTTGCTGGGAGGGTTCAATTGATTTAGTCGGTGGTTCAGCCTCTTCCGATCTATCGGTGTATGCTTCATGTGGCTTCTAAGTGGTTCTTGAAGGGTCTAGACTCTCTAGCTAGGCAATTCTTATGGGCAGGCAATCTTTCCTCTTCAAAATAGAGTCTTGTCAATTGGGACTTGGTTTGTAGCCCGAAGCAGTTCGGGGGGCTTGGTTTAAGGTGGTCTATTCCTTTTGGGGAGGCATTGGCAGCTAAATTGTATTGGAGGTGGTGTGTGGAGCAGGATCGGGGATGGGCCAGGATTTTGGCCAACAAATATATGCAGAGGATTCCATTGGTGGAAATCCCTAGATATCCGCTTGAGGGAAAGGGCTCTTCGATTTGGTATACTCTCAAGAGGGGGGCTTCTCTCATTAAGGCAGGGCTCTTTTGGATTTGCAGGAGGGGGGAAGAGGTCCTTTTCTGGAACGACTCTTGGGATGGCTACCCTCCCATTATTGATCAGTTCCCTAACCTTAGGAATTTGTGCCAGAGATTTTTGGAGGCTGGATGGTCAAGGGTGAGTGACTTCAAGGCTGCTTATAGGTGTGGACGTCTGGAGTTGGAGAGGTGGAAGTTTCATGATGAGTGGCCGGTTGCTGGGACGGAGGAAGAGTGTGCGGAGTTGCAGGGCATTTTGGCAAGTAGACACTGTAGCTCCCTCAAGGGTAGGGATGGGCTGGCTTGGTCTCCCAATCCTAAGGGCATGTTTACGGTGGCTGGTGGATACCGAGAATTGTTGTACCGAAGACTTAAGGGAAGAGAGGTGAACTGGTGGAAACATGTGTGGAGTAATGTGTCTTGGCCGAAGTGTAACTGCTTCGCTTGGACTTTAGCTTTGAATAGATGTCTAACCTGGGACAATATCCGCAAGCGGGGATTTATGGGGCCCTCTATCTGTGTGTTGTGCGGTAACAGGGAGGAAGATTCCTCACATCTGTTCTTCAGATGTCCCTTCTCTCAGCTGATTTGGCATTATTGGTGGGGGGTGTGGAAGCATCCTTGTATCCATGCGGATTCTCTGGTGGAGTTCTCGAGCAGTTTGGGCAGACCTCCTATCCTATCCTCCTTCCTTCAAACTGTCTGGTATGTTGGGCCCATCTTCATTTTGTGGTAGATATGGCTCGAGAGGAACAGGAGAATCTTTCGTGAGGTCAGATTGTTAGTTCAACAAGTTTGGAATAGAATCATTGCAATGATCCGAGAGACGGTGGGAGCGAAATGTGAGGTCAATTTTCCTTTGGGTAGGGATGAGACTGATATTGTGAGTAGGCTTGGGTTGCAGGAGTTGTCTCTGGCCTCAACTTGTGTCAGGTGAGCTAGACGGGCCATGAGGAAGGTGCAAAGGATGGGAAGATGGATACCACCTCAGGATGAGTTTATCAAGATTAATACTGATGGCTCGTCTAGGGGTAACCCAGGCCCTGCAGGAGTTGGTGGTGTTGGCAGGAATAGCATGGGGGAGGTTGTTTTCCTCTTTTCGGTGCATAAAGGTGGCAGTCTAATAACTTTATGGAGGGATTGGCGATTCTCTATGCCCTTGAGCGGGCCTGAGACCTGGGTCGTAGGAAGGTGATTTGTAAATCGGACTCACAGATTGTTGTTAACTTGTTGACGGAGCAGAAGGTGAGTGAGATTCAGTGGTAATTGGCAGGGATTGTTCAGCAGATTCTCCAAATTAGTTCTTTAATGGAACAGGTCTCTTTCATCCACATCCCCCAGGAATGGAATAAAGTTGCTGATTGTTTGGCCAAGTGGGCCTCGGAGCATGGTAGTGATTGGAAAGTTGAAGGTTGGGAGCATCTCTCCAGAGATTATTGTCAAGACTTGCAGAAGATTTTTACTAAGGACATGGTTGGGTATGAAGTTGGATGATCTGGGGATGGGTTGGTGTTTCTTTCCTGGAGCTTTGGGGCTCTGGGTCTCTATGTAATTCTTGTATCTAATTTTCAAATAAAGTTTTTACCCCTTTTATTCAAAAAAAGATAACAAATGATTGAAGAGAGTGTGACTGCTTCATTATTCATTGCTAGAAGCGCCATAAGGAATATTCTATGAATCCATACATAATACAGGTTGATTCCTATCACTACTATTGCAAAACTTGCAAGAAGTATTAATACATATCTAATTGGAACCAATTTTTCAATTTTACAATCAACAGAAGCCTTGTGAACACAATAAACACATCATCTTATGAAGGAAATTCATACATGGACAAAGCAATTAAGAGTCATACTACATTCATTACACTTACATTTTAAAAATTGTTTCTTATAATAGTTTTCCAATCACTAACATAATTTTCCTTTCAAACAACCAACTCCATCTACATTAGTCTTTTCAATACTATACCAATATGTTGAACTACAACTACTAATAAAGCAATATCTTATTATGATATTCAAAAATATTGTTCGGGTACATAAAATGATGACAAGTTTCACACAAGTCAATCGATGTTGTCATAAATTTAACAACAAAAGGACCACTGGAAGAATTGAGCACATTGATTATCACATAGAATAAGGTAATCAAACATTTGCTACTATTTTATACATTGCTAAAAACTGGAAGGAAGAAAAACTAACTATTGTTGCTTTCATTAGGTTGAGGGTTTACTATCAATTGCAAATAGATACTCACACCCAGTTGAACTTCTATGTAACAAATGTAATCTTGCAATTCAATGCTTTGGCACATTGGCTTCAAATAGAATTACTTGTAATAGATGAATGAAAATTTGTATAATCACTTATTCACACCGTTTGAATTGCATGTGAAAGGAAATACAAGAGCAAGGAAAGGAAAATAAAATCCAAGAAAGTTTATGATGAAGTAATTGTTACCAAGAGAAAAGCAAAAACCTTGGAGCATCACCCAAATGTGAAGAAGGAGGCACAAGAACTTTTGAAAGGGGAAAAGCAAAGAAAAACCCCTTGTGATATTATGAATGAGGCAATGCCTAAAATGAGAGAGAGAGAGAGAGAGAGAGCAAGAAGCTCTTTACAATATTGTCATTAAGAAGAAATGAGAGAGGAGACATCTCTTAAATAGAGATGAGGAGAGGAGTTACAAAGTAACTCCCAAATCTATGAATGCCACCATTCATAAAATGTGTGTGCCATGTGTCCACATCCTCTTATGGAGGAAATCTAATATTCCTTAATAAAGGAAAATAAAAGAAATGACTTGTCCTCACACATGTACTAGAGGACAAATTACATGTAGGAATTCCAAAGGAATATCCTAGACTAAATACAAATAAACCTAAGCTAAGTAAAGATTAAATATTCTAACAGCATGTTAAAGACTTTCAACAATAAATTTTTTTAGCTTCCACTGTAAAAATATATATTCTGGAGAATATCTTCCTTGCACTTATGCAAGTACAATATGAAGAATACGTCGAGCACAAGTTCATAATCATATACATCTTCTACTTTCCTAATGTTTGAATATCACATGGTAATTTAAGTGATGATCTACTAAACCTATTCAATATGCACAAACAAAAAAATTGCAATTGAATAGTTTGTCTCAGTTTTGGTGACCATTAACAATAATTCTCACACTTTGCATGTACAATAACAATTACACAACATATTACCAAAACATATCTCAATTTAAACCATAAGCCAAGTATATGCCACTATGTGACACTTGTTTTATACTTAATTGAATTATATAATTGTACCATCATAATTAAAAAATGTAAAGACTATCGAAGAGGCCATGTCATTTCTTCTCATCATTTAAAATATAGTAAATGAAATTTATAATAATAACTAATTATTTAACAAACAGTGATTAAAATATTTTAATAATATTTAATAAAATATTTTAATAATATTTAATAAAATATTTATGCTCTACAAGTTTTGAATTCCCTTGCACATTGTGCCCGCTTCGGGGGGTGGGAGACCCTATCTCTCTTGTCATTCCCAACATGACTCCCATGTCATCTTTTGAGGTTCCTACTAAAAAAGTTGATACAATGCTAGCTAGGGTCTCTATAGATTCTTCCTTGAATCTTTATGATGACTAAAAAGGCAAGGCTTGAATTCACTACCCAACTTGATGGTTTGCCTAAGAAATACAATGATGGTCTCTCCATGGGGACTGGGAATTTGGAGCATGCACCTCTAAGTGAAAGCCCGAAATCCAAGGGTTGGAAAACGTGTTCTTTTGGTGGTCATATTGGGCAAAGAATGCTTGAAATAGCTCCTGAATACTTGTAAACAAATGAAGGAATGGCTATTTTATTGCTTGACTCTATGGTGGAGCATATCATTTCCTCCATGAACATTGCTTTGGTGGGAAACTTCTTCTCCTTCCACCCTACCATTGACATGGTTTGTAGTTGAATTGCTGCAAAATGGAAGCTAAAAGGGAGTGTGATTGCTAGTGCCATGTCAGACGATCTCTTTCTCTTTAAGTTTACGACTAATAAGGATCTCATTATTGTTCTCACTTTGGTTCCATGGTCTTATGGTAAACGACGTTTGTTGTTTTGTATATGGAAATCGAGTTTTGATCCAACAACTAACCTAACAAAACAACACCTATGTGGGTGGGTCTTTTGGGTCTCCCGCTTGAATTTTGGAATGAACAAATTTTCAAATGGATTGGCAACACTTTTAGACACTATGTCCTTGTTGACGGGGTGACCAAGGCTGAATCTAGGTTAGTATTTGCACACATCTATGTGAATGTGGATATTAACAAAACACTTCCTAAATTTATATATGTTTTCAATCTAAGTTAAGAAAATGGGCCCAAGCTATAGTGTATGAAAATGCTACAGTTTTTTGTCAAAATCGTTCTAAATCGGGACACCTAAAATTTGAGTGTAAGGGCCCTTCACAGAAGCCTAAAAAAATAAAAGAAATATGCATTTCTTTGGAGGGGGAAGCAAGCTAGGTAGACAATAATACATCTCAGGGGGGATGAAATAGGCAATGACTACCCCTTCACTCAGGGGATCCTTAATAGTATAGAAACTCCGACCACGATTGTCAAACATTAGAAGGAATGTAACATGGAGGCTCCTATCGGTAAGATAATCCTATAAGAATGAGAGATTCCAATTCTTTCCATCCCAAGCTCAAACTCGTGTAAATAGGTCGAGGGGGTTCTCTCACCCGAGCCCTCTGCCCCCTCCCAAGTGTTGTCACCCAAGCCCCCTTCCTCCTCCCCAACTATAAGAACAACTTGCTTATCACCTAATACCACCACAAGTGGTCAAATTATGTTCTTGGGTGCCAAGACATGTGCTTAGCCAGATGAGGAGGGGTGGACAACCCAAAAGAAGAAAACAAGAAACAAAAAGATTGGTGAAATAGTAGAAGCAGAGTTTGGCCACCCTTCTTAGAGACTTAAAAGACAAAATAAATTTTCAAGGGAGATTGCTAAAGGAAGGAAGGGAACCCCCAAATCCACCTCAAAAGTTAGGAAATGAAGTTCCTCTCTTGGAATATGAGGGGCCTTAATACCCCCCAAAGCAATATGCTATCAAGAACTACCTTATTGAGAAGAAAATGGATATTTTGTTACTTCAAGAAGTTAAAATGACTACTAGTATTTTTCAAACATTGTTGGCTATATTTTGTCAGGCTCCTACTTCCTTATTAATAATGCTAATGGTGCTTCAGGTGGTGTTGTCACCATGTGGGACCCTAGTAAACTTGAGGGATATCTTGTTTACAACTTTGTTAATAGTATAACAATGAATTTTACTTCTCCTCAAGACTCATGGTGTTTAGTTAATGTTTATGCTCCTAACATTCATTCTGACCATAAGGTTGTTTTGGAGGAGATTTCTACACAAGTATTGGTGGATCAGAAGAGACATTGTTGGGGACTTTAACTCCCCTCTTTTCCCCTCTAAAACATTGTGTGGGTTGGTGGACTACTTTGACAACATGATGGATTTGGACGACTTATTTAATTAATGGGACTTCTTTACATTGAATTTTTTGGTCAACTATTCACTTGGTCCAATCATAGAAAGGGAGATAACCTCATTCAGGTTAAACTGGACCAATTTTTGGTTTCCTTCAACTGGGATCTAGGCTACAACACTACTCTTAGGGATTTACCTAGAATGGTCTCATACCACAACCCTTTACTTTTGAATTGGGTGGACAAACCATCAAGGGTACCTATCCCCTTGTGTTATGAAATCTTGTGGGCTTCACATTCAAACTTTAGGAGTGGTATCCAAAACTAGTGGACTGCCCCTATCTAGGGAACAACTATGTATAGCACGTCCCTAAGACTGAACATTACACAGGGGCTTCACTTAGTGAACCTTATAGCACATACATTCATGGCATACTAATGAATCCCCATACTTTCAAAAAATATTGCCCTAAACTCCTTTTTTGTCACCCCCTCCTAATACACAACTTGAATTAAAAGCCCCCTTATTTTCACCAAATATTGTATTTTTTCATAGCCTAAATTAAAAAGCGCCCTATTTTCACCAATAGGCAATATATTGTACCCTCATTTTTGGGATATTAAACTCCCCAATATGAATGCATGTGATATAATATTGCTTATCCAGTGAAGCTCCCATGGAACATTATAAGGAACAAAGTCAAGGGTTTGAATAAGTTCACCTTTGGAGATTTTTTTCAAGAAAGGAGGAGATAAATACCAAATTAACAACCATACAAATGAAAAATTATAATGGTGATCACTTTGAGATAGCACAGAGATAAGAAGGCCTAAGAGAAAAATGGAAAGAGAACTTGAAAAAGGAGGAAATTTACTAGAAGCAGAAGTCTCGGGTTCAATGTCTGAAAGAGGGAGATATGAATTTTTTTTCCCATAATTATGCCCTCAAACATTGGAATAGGAACACCATCTAAGCCTTAGTGAATGAAATGAATCAAATTATTACCGATAATTTCCAATTGGGAAATATGACTTATAATTCCTTTTATAATGCTTGCAGAGAGGTGGGAAGCAACTTTGATCCTATTCTCATAGATCGGCTATTAAAATACTTATCTATTGCTCTGAGTTTGACTGACATTACTAATAGCATGGCCCCTATTACTAAAGAGGAGGTCAAGACAACTAATTTCTCAATAGGTACATTCAAAGCATCAGGACCAGATGGCTTCCCCCGACCTTCTTTTGGGAATTTTGGTATGTTGTGGGGTATGATTTAATAATGACAACCAAGGACTTCTTCTGCACTGGTAAGATTTTTAAAAAGTTGAACAATGCCTACATTTATTTGATTCCAAAGGTTCTAATTCCATTGAGACTTTTAGACTTTAGACTCATTAGTTTATGCAACATGGTTTACAAGATTTTCTCCAAAGTTTTGGTGAATAAGATCAAGTCAATGCAAGATGACCTTATCAATAGAAACCAAAAAGGATTTGTTCTAGGTAGATAAATCCTAGATTCTACAATCACAACACATAATATTCTATATTCCTAGACAAATGTTTCCTCCCAAGAATGGTCCTAAAGCTTGACATTTCCAAGGCCTGTGATAGAGTGACATGGGATTTCCTTTTCAAAGTCCCAAGGAAGATGAGTTTCCATGATAGTTTGTTTTGTTTGATCAAGGAATGTGTAATCACAATAAAATTATCAATCCTTGTCAATGGAGTCCCTAGAAGTTTCTTTGGTGTTGAGAAAGGTCTAAGGCAAGGGGACGCTCTATCCCTTTACCTTTTTTATAATGTTGGTTGATGTGTTGGATAGAAATTTCCTAGACATGGTGGATAAGGGTAATTAGTTAAGGTCGTGTCCACTACCCCCCAGTCTATCTTATAATATTTTGTTGATGATACCATCTTGTTTGGTATGGCCTTGGTGGTTGAAGAAAGAAAATGGAAAACTTTCTTGAATCTATATGCCAACGTCTCAGGGCAACACATAAACTATGAGAAGAGCAACATTTATTTCTTCAATTCAGGAGATGGGTTGCAGAGCAAAATCAAAAATATTTTGGGTTGCCAAAGTGTTATCCTCCTGAGGGTATACTTGGGCCTACCCCTTACTGTAAAGGAGGTTACCACAACTTTTTGGAACTCAATTTTGGAAAGACTAAAAAAAAAGTCAGCTAGCTAGAAAGGAGAGTTATTAAGAAGTGTAGGGAAACTACATCTCTTGGTTGCCTCTCTACAAGGTATCTTAGTGTACTTCCTTTCCCTCAACAAAATTTCAAGTACTATGGCTAACAAACTAGAAAGAATTCAAAGAAAATTCTTGTGGACTAGGACTAAGGAAAAGAATGGCTTTGGTCAACCGAGATATGGTTTGTTGTCGTGAGAGGTTTGGGAGATTGGGAATAAGGAAAATCGGTCTTCTTAACAAATCCCTTATGTCTAAGATGGGATGGAACCTCTCATTCCATAACATTGATTAGAGTAGTATTATGAGTGCCAAGTACCTTAATTCATAAAAGTTCTATTAAGTGTTGTCCACCTCTGGATATCCAAGTGGCTTTAGAATCTGGAATAATATCCTCAAAAGTTGAAATTTAATTTATAAGGGCCTAAAGTGGCAGGTTGCAAATGGGCTCCTTATACACTTTTGGTAAGATGCATGGCTGGGGGATGTACCCCTTGCAATGCACCCCAAATTCAAAGACATTAGTGAAATGGATCAAGCTTTCTTTGGACCCTTGGTTGTAAACTACATATCACCTCACAACTCATGGAGGGATATAACACAATGCTATCAAAATTAGCCACACTTATTACAAAATGCTTCTTTGTTGCAACAACTCATTCAACAAATTTGAATCCCCTTATTCTCGAGAGATACCAAATTTTTTTTGACCAAAAACCTCAAAGGAAACTTCTTAGTTAGATTGGCCTACAATATGCTATTAAAGGAGAGTAATTATTTTGGATATTGGCAGAAAGTTTGGAACCCTCAACTCCTTCCCAATTTTTTAATTTTTTTGGTGGATTGTGATGCATAACAAAATCCTAACCTAGGATAACCTTATTAAGCAAGGGTTTCACCTACCCAACAAGTATATCCTTTGCAAGCAAGAGGGAGAATCTATCCCCCACATGCTGATACATTGTCAATTTTCTCATAATATTTGGAGTCACATTTTGTAGAAGCTGGAAATGTGTTGGATAATGAATAAAGCTCCCCCACCCCTCACCTTTGATTGGCTATCTCTTCACAACACCCACTTATCTAAGAGCTCTGGAGGCAAATTCCTTCCCACCTATGTTAGAGTCTTTGGAAGGAAAGAAACAATTGAATCTTTAAGGATGTGGATAAACTTGTGGAGGAGGTGTTCCTAAGCTTCACTGGAATTTTGATGTTATATCCTTCTTTTTCATAGATATTGTGCTATATTTAATTTGCACTACTATGTGATGTTTAGACAATATTAATTGAACAGTGGTTCAAAATTTCCTTTAAGAAATTATTACATTTGATAGTTAATAAATATTTGAATTGCTATCTAATCATATATATTCATACATGTTAGAATGATTAATGAGATTTCAAGCTAACCACATTCTTATGACCTAGTGGTTGTGGGAAACTCATCAGAAGGCAGGAGAAGTTCATCAGGTAGAGGGTGTAAATGGATGAGGGGTTGAATTGCCATCTGAGTCATTTAAGCCTATAAGTATTAGCCATGTCAAGAGATGATAGTGTCTAGGGTTGCGAAGTCATGATCTAGGTTTCTTATTTGTCTAACCCTGGATTAGCAGTTGAGTCATTAGGGTTTCCTTCTTTAATATGAAGGAATGACGCTGACTCAAGATTTCTTATAACTAAGTTCAAGTTAAGAAATTGATCAGTTAAATCATTTGGGTCTTTTACTCTAAATCTAATTAATAATAAAATACACAAACAATTATGCATATATAAGAACAATGAGTATTTAGATGTATGTATATATGTGTGTATGTGTGTGCCATGTAATTATGATAGCACAAATATACATATAAATATACATAAGTACATATGTACAATGTATTTATATAAATACATAATCAATGTGTAACTCCTTTTTTATGCCTAATGAATCAATTTGAAAACATTCTTTTTAATCATGATATCGATATCAACATAATGGTCATATTAACAAGAGTTGCAAGCAACGTAGTTCCTTCCAAGCATTGGCAAGCAAGGCATAGCAGTAGTCAAATGAAATAGATTATAATATGAAATAGATTATTAATTATAACTGCAAATAGAAGAGTAATTGGGAAAGAGGAGATATATTGCATACAAAATAGTAATGCAAAGCGAAATTATGGAAGCAAATACATATACTAAAAATATATATGTAGTATATGTATTTGCTTCCATTCTTTTCAGATCACTTTGTCTAATATTGTACAATGTTTATTCACACAAATTTAATGACTACAAAGTACAAAGCTTTATGGCAACAAAAATTAACAGTTGTGAAGGAGAAAAAAACTATATTTACTGTCAAATTAAAGCTAAAATGCATCTCCATTGTGTTTAAAAATAATCTTTCCATCCCCTACTCAAATTTCACAATTCAGTCATAGAGGCCTTGAGGAGACCAACTTTCAATGTTAAGGAGGCACCAAGGTAAGAATGCCATAATCATTATATCAATGTAGAGCTTGAGTAAGGCAACACCAAATGACAAAGTGACAAAGAGCTTGTGAATATAGCCCTAAAGATAACCCAGGGACATTGGCAACAAAGAATGAAATGGACTAAGGACATTGAAAATATTTGATAATATACAATGATTCTATGGTCAGAGTTCAAAAGATTCATGAAAGACATTCTTATTTGTTATTTGTGAAGAGAAAGATGGCAGTTGGAGGTCGTTGATCATACTATTTCCAAGTAACAATGACCTCTCTAGTCAATTGCAAAGGCCAAAAACTATTCCCTGAAGGCTGACTATTATCAATCATATAAAAGAATAAAATGTTTACAAGACAATATGTTGAATGATTCATGAACTTCGTGAGTTTGTGGTGCCCCAGTTTACGACCAAAAGAATTTTGGAAGATTGACATATGGCCTAAATATTATTCAATTCATATCAAAGAAGAAGATGTTTATAAGACAACAGTATGAATGATGCGTGGATACCTAAGTTTGCGATGCCCCAGTTTGAAATAATTGATTCCCCACACAAATTTATGTGCTCGATGAGCTTGATGAGCAGTGTATTCCTAAAATATTCAGTCAAGATTGTGCTTATATTCCTATATGATGTATTCATACTCAAAGCAGGAAGGACATGAAGAACACCTGTGTTTGGCATCACAAGAGCGTAGTGATTACCCATTGTATGCAAATTGGTTTGTGACATTCAGCAATTCGTGAATGGATAACCAAGGAATATGAACCCCATCACAATCTTGATAAAGGCAAGGCATTCGGAAGGACATTTTATCCTTCTAAATTGGCCCTCCCTGAATTTGATTGATATAGAAGTTTCAAAGGTAATCTAGAAGATGCAGTGATCAGTCGATGCTTGCAAATCAGAAAAGACTATATGAGCAGTCCATTGAAAGAAATGATAGTCAAAGAATGTTTCAAAAGAATGAAAGTGTCTGTTGAAAAGTAAAACAGACATATGGGGTAGGATGGCAGAGCCCTCATCAAAGGCATTACAGAGAAAGCTACTGGTTTGTGGTTTTAAACAACTTTTAAGCCATGCATGAGTGCTTACAGTTCATCTATTAGTCCTTTATGATGGGCTGTCATGTTGTAGCTCTAGGCTTGTCCGTTCTCCTTAAGACCCTGCATTTGTCATAATTATTTGAATTTTTGTTGTTATTAATAGCTATGTGATGAAAAATGTCAAACAGTTGTTAACAATCCATGACGTTTTCAAGCAGATGAAGTAGGGTTTTCCTCTTCTCTGTGGATTTATCTTGTTTCAGCTTCGCTTCCCCCTGTAAAGAGCCACAAAAACAATTCTCCCTCTTTGAAGCACTAGAAAAACAAAAATAATTCAACACAGTTAAAATCTGAAAATATTCTGAAAGAGAACATGCTGCATTTGGCTATGGTTTTGAAGGCATTTCTGAGGTATTTGAACATAAATATGCATACTGCTGATCATATTCATATTAGAAAAATTAGAAAAAATTAATGTAAGATATTTCTGAAAATCCTGGGCAGATTTAGTGTGTTTTCTGCTACTTTTTTTTTCATATTCAGACATTTCTAGAAATTAGCAGAAAAATCAGATAAATATTCTGAGCCTAGATCTGAGTTTGTTGAAGAGTATTTTATTTGCAAATAAAATTTCAGAATTTTCTGTTGCATATTTTTGGAGATATTTTTGGAGATATTGTTATTTTTCCTTTATTCCTATTTGGGGATATTACAGGTTCAAAACTTATTTTGGTACTAGAAAAGAGAAACTAAGGAATAAGGTTTGACTAAGAATCCCACTGCAATAAGCCCAATGATTTTCACCACAGAAGGACTCCTGACACGGGAATGTCGAATGTGAAAAAAGACAAGTTTATTCGAAAAAGATTGAATAATTCAATTTTAGGAAACTACAAAAAAAAAAATTCATGCAAACGCCAACAATTGCTTTAGGAGAATAAACCATACAGACTAAAGGTTGCTTAAGAGGATATAAAAATAAATCCGTATAAAGGCGAAAAACCCTTTTAGAATAATAAAGCAAAGATAATTTATTTTTAAAGGAAGCTATACAGAGTGTGCCAAAATATAGAAATAACTTTTGTGTCTATAAGTATGGCAAGACTACTCACAATAAGGTGGTTTTCTTTATTCAAATTTGTGTAATCTAGCTGGTCCGGCACTCAACACATTGAGTACTAGTTTGTATTCACAATTAGGAGCAGCTCATTTCATAGCTCTGGTTCTTCTGAGTTTTCATCATATCAGAGCGGAGTTTTATTGTTTTTATGGTGGATAGTTTAAATATCAAAAGGGTTCCAGGAATTTGCAATTAACATTTTTCAAACAATTTCTGTTTCCAATAATTTTAGATTTTGATTTGTTTGATTTCAATGATATCAGAACTAATCTAGCAGTTTCTCATATAGAAATTCAATTTCAATCTGGTAAATTTCACAAATCCAATAGAAAGCTTTCCTCTTCGAAGATGTTACGTAAAAATGCACCAAAATACTGCAGCATCCAGCACTGCTCCATTTTTGGATGAAAGCGGTTTTGTGAGAGGGAACAATTTCAAAATCAAATATAATGCCCTGCAGTTAAATGGGTATTTGTGTGGGTTATAGTAGTTTGTTTAAATACATATATATAAATATAACAGGATTTCATGCGGTCAACTGTAATTTTGTATTTTTACATCAACTAGTTGTACTTTGTGCAGTCAACTGTAATTTTGTTGTTTTACATCAATTAGTTGTACTTTTCCAGTAATTAATATAGTTGTCCTTTTCTCTTCATCAACTGTGTCATGTCAACCAGTTGTGCTTTTCTCTTAGTTAAGAGAGTTTCATGTCAATAAATTGTACTTTGTCAACTAAGTTTTATGTAATCCCATTAGGGAAAGCAACTATGAGTAGGCCCCTTAAACATTACAAGTGTTTAATGCTTTGGAAAGTGGTTCTTGTGTGCAAATCTAACAAGACAGTTTTTTTACCAAGGGCATCAACCATTCTGTGCTTGGAGAATTCTTTGGCCTGAGTGGGCATCCATAAATAACAAAAAGTTCTTGCGTTCTGCATACTTCCTAGAATTCATAATTGAACCATACTACAGTTTTGATATTTCTTTTTTAAGTAGTTTTACAGAAGAAAATAAATACGTATCTGTTTGTGAGAACTTTAAGTTTCAGATTCAAGTTTCTGTTCATGCCCGCACTTTTCTGATTTAGGGTTTTTGCCAGGTTTACAGCAGTTTGAAAGTTCAATTTTTCCCAGAGGTTTGAGATTTCAAAAGTTTCAATAGTTTCGGGTTTCTGTTATTCTCACAACAGTTACAGTAGGATTATGGTTGGGCTCGTGGGAAAAGCAATTCAAACTGCCAAAATTCGTCTGAAAGTGCACTCAAACAATAATTTTTTTATCTAATATTATTTGTAGATATATGTCAAGATTACTAATAACTTACGGCTCCTAAATAATGAACACTTAAACTGGATTGTTTCGGAGTAAAAAATGGTTAAATTAGACACCAGAGTCCAACGAGGTTAGCTCTACCTGAATGCTTAATGTAGAAAGGTAGCCAATATAAAAATTTATAAGCCACCAGCTTCGAGAAGAAAAGACATAATGCATAGGATGCGACACCCGGAATCATCCATGCTTCAACGAAACCAACGACATCAGTGGCAGTTGAATGAATTTGGGCAGTCGTGCAAGATCGAAGGAGCCCCTCTTCCTCACCTTCCACTGTGGATTCTTCTATGTCATGTTTTCCATCGCCACTATCACCATGGATCTCTGCTTTTGATGGATCTATCGCCCCATTCATGTTGTCACAAGAAGTTCCTGTTTTGGATAATTCAATGAAGACTTTTACCGGGCCTCTGTGAGATTCTGTGGGAGGCAGTGTTTCCTTTAACAATCCAGCTTCCCCGCATTTGAGTAGACTCTGATCTTCCAAATTTATCCTTTCAGAACGAACCTCATCCACAACATCCTCAGGGTTCACAACCAAAAACAAATAAACAATGATGCCTGCCACTGCCACTAGAATTCCAGGAAGAAGGAAAGACCATTCCCATCCATATTGCAAGACAACTACAGCAATAAGGGAGCCACATATATTTCCAATTAAAGTGTGAGCATTCCAGATGTCCATGATGAAGCCTCTCTTGCCCTTGCCAAACCAATTACCAACAATGGCAACAACAGAGGGCCAACCTGTGGCTTGGAACAGCCCTTGCACCACTTGCATACACAAATAGTAAAAGAAACAGAAACTGTGGATGTTGAACCAATATCCCATCCCAAACATGGCCACAAAAGTCCCACTCCCAATCATACCCACAGTAAGAAAAATGCGAAGATCGACCATGTCTCCAACATGCCCAGCAAAAAACATCCCTATAGAATAAACTAAAAGAAATGACACATCGATCTCCCCCAACCTGGCAGTTGCAGTACTTCCATCAAAGGGCTTCCACCCACTTTTCAACACCCCTTTTGCAATGCTGATGGGTTTCCTCGAGGCATGGAAACAAGCGTATGCAATGAATATGATTATCAACACAGAGCTCTGATAGACCTTGATTGTGGGATTGAAACACCTGTAATGCTTCAAAAAACTAATTCCTGGAGGCTCCATAATATTTCTATCATTCAAATCAATGCGACCTGAAATTTCAACATAAAGAATGATTTATCAAGAGCTCGAACAACCCTGCTCAGAATGCAGAGGGCTTCTAGCTGTATTTCGTGAAAGTGAATCACAAGATTTTGGAATCTTAATAATTCATTTTCGTGACCCACGAGAATAAACTCATATGAGAAGTTGTGTCTGATTAATGACCGTCTACTAATAAATAGAACTGCAACTCAGCTCATTGATGTCAAATGTCCGAATTACTCCCCAGATTGTCATCAATTTTCAAGTGTTGTCAGAAACGTAGATCTACCAAATTGAATTCTACACCAAGCTGTTGTATCTTTTAAAAAACCAGATGTGCCCCACCTCTTGCTAAGCACAACATCTATGATCTGCCAGGCGCAGGACAACATGATAAGCTGGGATGAATTTGAAGTTGCCTTTGCCTTTGATCCATTCATCTGGTTTTGGCGTTCACCATCTTGTGGGTTTGAATTTGTGGCATGAGCAACCATGCGGTTGATTTCCTATTCAAAAACAAGAATTTACAAAGAAGACACGATAGAAATTTCACAGAATGAAAGTCAATGTCAAAAGCAGTTTGTAACAAATGAGTTGACGAAACTTTAAAAACATCTCATTAATATAAACAGAAATCAGCTTTGTTCTACAGACCTGCACATCAGCAATCTACACACAAAGGGACAATTTTCCATGTTTCATTAAAAACTAAATCTTGCAAAATAGTGAAATTCTAAACAGTAAGACACATCTCATGAAAGCAAAGCCTCACCTAGAAAATTCAGCATATGAAATATGTGGAAATATTTCTGGAATGGGTTCAAGCAGCCGGATGTTTATAGATTGTCTCACCAGCAAGCTAATAGGCATTTTCAATATGCAAGGAGTCTGCCATCGTTCGGAAAACGTGGCTAAGTAAAGAAGGTACGTGGACTGTATAGGGTGCATGCAAAAATGTGGAAGCATAGACTGCGACGTATTTACATTAGGTCCTGCTGTACACTTCCAGTGACATCGTGGAACGTGCTTTAGCTCCTGCAATACACTGCCGACGACATCGTGTAACGTGCATTCTCTCTTATCGTAATATCTCTGATAATCTGTCTCTGTCAGTTTTAGCCCAATCAAATGAGAGAAAACAAAATTACATAAATTTTATGTTTAAAAAACTTGCATCTTTCAGTAAATGAACATAGCATTAAAACAGATACAAACACAAACATAAAAAGAAAGCAATATCTGATTGGCTGCTTCCTGGGAATTTAATCACTAGTTAGAAAAGAAAGTCTCCCCTATAGTTTCCTACAGGCAAGAACTAATATAGTATGAATTTCTCATGCTTTTGGTGGTACCTTGTATTACTATCAAACAACCACATAACTGTTTTGCAGGAGATAATTAATATAACCCTGGCTTAAACAACACACTAAGAGTTGATGCTTAGTGTGGGCTCCACAATATTATAAATCCCTTTCCGTTTCTATTAGAAATGGAGATAACAGTCAGACATAAATAAAATTTTACAAAAAATTATTTACTGCATTTAACCTGGTTTCAATCTTTTCATTTTATATATTTAATAAGTGCGTTATGTTGAGTCCTCTTCCTGATAGGAAAGTAAACCATTGCTAAGTATGAAAACACTTTAGATTAAATATTTACTAAATTTTATAATAATATTTATGTCTTTTGTTTTATTCGTTTTAAAATTCTAATCTCTCGGGAGAATGAATGGTTAGATCAGAGATGGGTTGTTGCTATAGAAAATATTTGCTGCTTATCAAGTATTTTTTATGTGACAACAATTTTGATTATTATTATTGTTATCTATCAATTTTTAATTAAATTTTTTTTAAAATTCGAACTATTTATTTTTTTGTTTTTATTCATTTTTACATCATCAAGACTGATAATGTTTATTTTTAATAGTTTAATAATTGTTATATTATATTATAATGTATATATAATTACAAAATAATAAATATGGTATATAAATTGTAAATTATATGTTTATTTATTTTTAAATATTAATATTATCTATTTTGATAATTACTTTACTATAGTATATAATTAATTGAATATATATATATATATATATATATATATATATATATATATATATATTTATATAAAAATTGAAATAAATAAATCACTAAATTAGGAATTGACTTTTTATATTTTTATTACATTTCATTTTATTTTTAATATTTAAAATTTGGTTTTACCTTTAAATTTTCATACTAAAGTTAAAATTATGTCTTATTATAATTGTAATGGAGCATACAAATAAAAGGAAATGGAAAAAAATGCATTGTATTTATTTACATTTGAATTTTCAATAAACTATGAAAATTTACAAGTAAAACTAAAATTTGAATTTTAAATAAAGAAATTTAATAAAATATTAAAATAATTTATGTTGAATTATAAAATTATTTTAAAGTTATGAGTATGTTCTAATGTCACAATCCATAATATAATTTAAATAACATGAATTTAAAAAAAAATCAAGGGTTAAAAATAATTTCACGAAAATTTAATTTTAAATAATATAAATTTACAATAATAATTAACAATTATGTTTGACAATGATTTAATTAAGTCTAGAGGCTTCCTACAATCGTATATATGGATGTCAATCATCCGTGTACACACTTTCATCTCCTTAATTTGCGGAATTGATTTGAAATCTCCACCATTTATTGCAGAGTTTTAAATGGGTGGTCAAAAAATATGTTGAACACCCATAACATCCTTCCCACATACACGTTATGGGCCCATGTTGCACAAACTCCCGCTATCTTTTTTGCCCTCAAAACATAGGGAAATGAAGATTTTTTGTGGCATTTTCATTGTTTGCTCTGCCTTCAATTTGTTAATATACTCACTGTAAATAATATTATCAGGCATATCATGTAGTACTTCCATTAAATTTCATATGAGAAATACAACAACATCATTCAACCATTTACTCATTTGAGAAATGAATCTGCATCTTCATACTATATCAACAATAACCACTTTTTAATCACATCACAATTACATCTTCCACTCATGCATGTCGTGCTTGTAGTTTTTCTCCTTGTTATATAAGGTTTCAAGTTCTGTACCTATGTCTGTGTGTGTCTATATATATATATATATATAGACACACACACACACACACATCACAGTTACATACTGAACTCCTGCATGGATTTTTTGAGTTCTCTGGCTATATGGTTATTGTCTATATTTTCATGCATACAGAAATAGAGACACAATACCATTTTTTTTGTTTCCCTTGATGTTCAATGATGAGTTACAGAAATAGATTTGTTTTTCATCATTTATCTCAATGGCATTGAGGGTTTCATTTCAATGATCTGTCTCTCTATATATATTTATACGGTAGCATTTTTTTTGTTGTTGAAAGATGTTCAATGATGAGTTATAGAAATAGATTTGTTTTTCATCATTTATCTCAATGGCATTGATGGTTTCATTTAATGATCTGTCTCTCTAATCGGTAGCATTTTTTTTGTTGTTGAAGATGTTCAATGATGAGTTACAGAAATAGATTTGTTTTTCATCATTTATCTCAATGGCATTGAGGGTTTTGTTTCAATGATCTCTGTCTGTATATGTATTTATACGATAGCATTTTTTGTTGTTGTTGAAAGATGTTCAATGATGTAATTGTTCTCTATCTAGTAGAATATCAACAATATCCAATTTTCAATCACATCACAGTTCACTGTCTCATGCTTCTAGTTTCTCTCCTTGATATATAATGTTTCAAGTTTTGTACCTATGTTTGTGTGTCTACACACACACACACACACACATCACAATTACATACTTATAACTCTTGAATGGCTCTTTTGAGTTCTCTGGCTATATGGTTAATGTTATATAATGTTTCAAGTTTTTTACCTATGTCTATGTGTCTATATATATATAGACACACATCACAGTTACATACTTACAACTCCTGCATGGCTTTTTTGAGTTATCCGGCTATATGGTTATTGTCTATATTATCATGCATACACAAATAGAGGCACAATACCATTTTATTTTGTTGAAAGATGTTCAATGATGAGTTACAGAAATATATTTGTTTTTCATCATTTTTCTCAATGGCATTGATGGTTTCATTTCAATGATCTGTCTCTCTATACAGTAGCATTTTTTTTGTTGTTGAAGATGTTCAATGATGAGTTACACAAATAGATTTGTTTTTCATCATTTATCTCAATGGCATTGAGGGTTTCATGGAAATGATCTGTTGCAGGTTCACTAAACATAATGGCACGAGTTAGAAAGGGAAATAGGTCTATTAGACGTCGAACAGTTAGAGTCACTCGTGGAGTGCACTTCCCTGCTAAAGATAATTTTGTCCAAAATGAAAACCCACTAACTCCTACTATAGATGACCACTCACCTAACAATGCAACTGATGTGGATACTGTTGTTGTACAAGACCATCCTACTGCAAATTCTAATCGTATTCCACAAACACCACAAGTACAGGTGGCCTCAAAGGATCCTAAACCAAAATGGAGCATATATGACATGAAAGAGGCAATTTCATGCATAGAAGACAGGCACATGTCTCTTAGAGGCACATCAATCAAATATGGTATCCCCATTGCTTCTTTGAGGGCATGGCTTATGGGAACCACAACTACAACTGTGAGGGGTCCACGCACCATTTTATCAGTAGAGGAGGAGGATGCAATTGTTCAATGGTGTAAAGACATGGCTGAAATTGGTCACGGTCTCCAAATCAGTCAACTTCAATTAACTGTTGCACAAATTACTGAGAATAGGCCTAATCCATTAAAAAACGGGATGCCAGGGAGGTCATGGTGGGCAGGTTTTAGATGAAGGCACCCTGATCTGACGATGAGAACAGGAGAAGGAGTGGACTCTGATAGGGCTATTATGCTTCGACCTTCTATTGTTGCCTCTTTCTATGACAACTTGGAGTTAATGTACAACCTCAATCACTATGGTAGGAGTCAGATTTGGAATTGTGATGAGACTGGTGTGCAAGCTGGGAGGAATTGTGGAATGAGAGTGATAGCCAAATTGGGGCAGAGGTGTGTACCGCACCTAATTTCGAAGAGTAGAGAGTGGATCACTGTTTTGGCATGTGTTAGTACATGCGGTTTCAGCATTCCTGGATTTTATTTGTTCAAGTCTAAGAGGCATATCTGAAACTACATAGTAAACTGCGAGCCAGGAGCATGCATGGCAGTCCGAGAACATGCATGGATGACGAAGGAGCTATTCTTAAATTGGTTGGAACATTTTACACGTTCAGTCCCTGGTGGAGTTTCATCCTCACATAGGTCCCTACTGATCTTCGACGGTCATGGCAACCATGTAGCCTTTAAGACAATTGAAGAAGCAAGGCGGATAGGTATTGATTTGGTGACCCTTCCGGCTCATACAAGCCACAAACTGCAACCGCTTGATGTCTCTATATTCTCACCTTTCAAAAATTATTTCAAACAGCAAAGGAGTATATGGATGTCTAAGTTCCCACAGATTGAAATTGGAAGGGATGAGTTGGTAACTCTTGCGAGCACTTGGCATTTGCCCAAGCATTGACACTAGCCAATATAATCAGTGGCTTTCATAGGACAAGGATTTGGCCACTTAACCGAAATGCATTACAGAATGATATGAGACCAAGTGAGGCATTTGAGGTTGGAACAGAACATGATGTTACTTCAAGGGATGAAGAACCAGAGTATATGGCAACAGAAGCGTGCTTGCGATTGGCAGGTTATAATGAGGAAGAGATTCAAGATTTTGTAGAGCTCCATAGCGGATCACAAACAATAGTTCAGGGTATAAGTTTGACACTAGAAACTGCCGAAGCAGGTCTGCCCCCACATACCAGCTAGCCAAATGAGGGTTTCGAAAATACATCAACAGACATGTCTTTGCCAACACAAGCTGACATACCAGAGTGGACCCAAGATGCAACAAATGGTGATGATGAAATGCTTTCCATGCCTAGTCCGCCATAATTTGATCCAGCAGATGTCATTCATTACTTCACCAATGCAGTAAACTGGGAGCAGCAAGATGTTGCTGATGGTGAAGAGGAAGTTCACATAAGTGAAGACAAACCTGAGTTTGTGCCATGCACACAAGAGGATGGGCAGCAACAACCAAGGCAAATCAACCAATTCTTAAGACTTCCAGTGCAGAGAATGAACCAATCTTCACGTGGAGGTAAGAAAGGGGTTCTACGTCTTAGTAGCCAGTCACAGATCTTGACATCTGATGAGTACATTCAAAGGGAAAAAGATAAAGAGGCTAAAAGGAAAAGAGAAGAGGAATTGGCAGAGTGAAAGAAAGAGCAGATGAGACAGAGGAAGGCACAACGTGAAGCAGAAGCGATAGAAAAGGAGGCTATGAGGGTGGAAAAACAGGCTAAAAAATTGCAAGATTCCCAAGACAAGTTCATTCGAAGACAAGACAAGGCAAAGAAAGATGTAGAAACAAAGCTTGAGAAGGAGAGGATGAGAGTCGAAAAGGCAGCCAAGCGTGCGAAGAGGACAAAAGATGTTGCCACAGTTGCAGAACCTCTACCCATCCGACACCCAATTCTCATGGAAATGATGAACCTCTTGTCCCCAGCCTTTGCAGCTATTAATACTATGTAGGTTGGGACTGCACCTGGACCCTCAGACACCGTGCAACTTACTTCAGGTGTAAACCAGGCATTCCTTGCTCAAATAGCAAGTTGCATACAAACCCCTCACAGCGAAGAAAACAATTTTGGTGGGCTAGACCCTAGTAGGCCACAGTCCGTTGGGGTTGGATTTGTCACACCTCCTCCATTTAATACCCAAATGGAGAATTGATATAACCATGATGTGACTAATACCCAAATGGAGAGCAGATTTTGAGTTTCAATACAACTGTGATGTGATTATAGAATGACATACTGCCATATTTTGTAATGTGTTCAGAACTCCCTTGTTTTCAGATATATCAGATGGATATTCCAATGAATTGATGGTGTTGTTGCAAATCTGATATGTTTGTTTTTTGTGATGTGATATTTCTCGTATGTGATATTTCTCATATATCAGTGGAATTGATCTCGTATATTTCTCACTATAAAAAAAAGCCACATAAGTGTTCAAATTACTCACTATCAAAAAGGCCATATCAATGGCATTTGATTATTCACATGCCACTGATATGTCCTCTTTTGATAGTGAGAAATTTGAACACTTATAAATATTCAAGTTGCAGTCATCATATTATAAGTATTCAAATTGCAGTCATCATATATAAATTGCAGCGTGTAATATGTCTACCAGATCATTGCCTCGAAATGATAAAAGGAAGTGTCCCATTTGTAAAAAGACACTAGACAAAGAACTATTTTCCACTGCCTTAAAAGATATCTTGTTAGCTGCCAAGTTATCATTCTTGGCAGAATCTAACAAGACATCTTTTAAGGCAATATAAGACAATTCTTTGTCTAGTTCTTTTCCTCAAATAGGGCACTTCCATTTGATTATTGAAACACAAACAATTCAGAAATTGAAACAAATTGAAACACAAACAATAGGGCACTTCCTTTTTCTATTGCACTAAGTGAGGAATTTAAATAAAATGAAACACAAACAATTCAGAAATTGAAACATAAACAAATAAGAAATTGCATTGTCTACTAGATCATTGCCAAAGTATAGATCAAAAAAAAAAACATCGAAACATATGAACTAAGTGAGGAATTTAAACAAATTAAAAAAAAAAAAAATTATGAATTTGAAACATAAACAAATCAGAAATTGCATTTTATACTAGATCATTGCGAAAGTACAATTCCAACAAATAGAAGATTGAAACATATGAACTAAGTGAGAAATTAAAACAAATTGAAACACAAACAATTTAGAAATTGAAACATAAACAATTCACAAATTGCATTGTCTACTAGATCATTGCCAAAGTAAAGTCATATG